>NW_027004521.1:0-4930 GCF_036934945.1 Oncorhynchus masou masou
AAATGGGCGAAGCGTGTGCTCCCGATGGTTTAGACTAGGTGAACTCTCCCGATGGTTTAGACTAGGTGAACTCTCCCGATGGTTTAGACTAGGTGAACTCTCCCGATGGTTTAGACTAGGTGAACTCTCCCGATGGTTTAGACTAGGTGAACTCTCCCGATGGTTTAAACTAGGTGAACTCTCCCGATGGTTTAGACTAGGTGAACTCTCCCGATGGTTTAAACTAGGTGAACTCTCCCGATGGTTTAGACTAGGTGAACTCTCCCGATGGTTTAAACTAGGTGAACTCTCCCGATGGTTTAAACTAGGTGAACTCTCCCGATGGTTTAAACTAGGTGAACTCTCCCGATGGTTTAAAGAGAAAAATGCACTACCACATCTTTCCGCTTACTCCATACTCAATGTCGGGTGTTTCTGAAGACAGGAGAGTCCAGGTCAGAATGGGGGGAAATAATATACAGTAAGCTTCTCTGTGTGCACACATCTGCATGTATTGTGTGAGTCTGTCAGTTCTTACCTGTGCAGTTGTGTGCACCAGTGTCTCTGTGTTTAACTGTACAGGTGTGGACATGTCTCTGTGTTTAACTGTACAGGTGTGTAGATCAGTGTCTCTGTGTTTAACTGTACAGGTGTGGACACCAGTATCTCTGTGTTTAACTGTACAGGTGTGGACACCAGTGTCTCTGTGTTTAACTGTACAGGTGTGGACATGTCTCTGTGTTTAACTGTACAGGTGTGGACATGTCTCTGTGTTTAACTGTACAGGTGTGGACATGTCTCTGTGTTTAACTGTACAGGTGTGGACATGTCTCTGTGTTTAACTGAACAGGTGTGGACATGTCTCTGTGTTTAACTGTACAGGTGTGGACATGTCTCTGTGTTTAACTGTACAGGTGTGGACATGTCTCTGTGTTTAACTGTACAGGTGTGGACATGTCTCTGTGTTTAACTGTACAGGTGTGTACATGTCTCTGTGTTTAACTGTACAGGTGTGGACATGTCTCTGTGTTTAACTGTACAGGTGTGGACATGTCTCTGTGTTTAACTGTACAGGTGTGGACATGTCTCTGTGTTTAACTGTACAGGTGTGGACATGTCTCTGTGTTTAACTGTACAGGTGTGGACATGTCTCTGTGTTTAACTGTTCTAATATTGATTACATAGTTTCCCCCTCATCAATCTACACATAATACCCCACAAAAACAGGTTTTTGGTCATTTATAAAAAATAAAAAATGGAAATATCACATTTACATAAGTATTCAGACCCTTTTCAGTACTTTGTTGAAACACCTTTGGCAGCATTTACAGGCTAGAGTCTTCTTGGGTAGGACACTACAAGCTTGGCACACCTGTATTTTGGGAGTTTCTCCCATTCTTCTCTGCAGAGCTCTGTCAGGTTGGAAGGGGAGCGTTACTATACAGCTATTTTCAGGTCTCTCCAGAGATGTTCCATCGGGTTAAGTCTGGGATCTGGCTGGGACACTTTTTACATTTTTTATTTTTTATTTTACCCCGCTTCCCCACTGGGTATCCAATTGCTACTATCTTGTCTCATTGCTACAACTCCCGTACGGGCTCGGGAGAGACGAAGGTTGAAAGTCATCCCCGAAACACAACCCAACCAAGCCGCACTGCTTTTAACACAGCGTCATCCAACCCGAGCCCGCCGCACCAATGTGTCGGAGGAAACACTGGCAACCTTGGTTGGCGCGCACTGCGCCCGGCCCGCCACAGGAGTCGCTGGTGCGCGGGAGACAAGGACATCCCTATCGGCCAACCCCTCCCTAACCCGGGATGACGCTAGGCCAATTGTGCGGCCGTCTCCACGGACCTCCCGGGCAGGCCGGGCCACACAGGAGCCTGGCGCAACCTCCTGATGGCATAGCATGGCGCTGGGAATAGTCACCCTAACCACATGCACTGGCCTTGGCTGGGCCACTTAAGGACAAGTCTCTGAATGTCCTTAAGTGGCCCAGCCAAAGGGCCTCCCGGGTGGCGCAGTGGTTAAGGGTGATGTACTGCAGCGCCAGCTGTGCCATCAGAGACTCTGGGTTCGCGCCCAGGCTCTGTCGTAACCGGAAGCCACTCCTGCATTGTCTTGGCTATGTGCTTTGGGTTGTTGTCCTGTTGGAAGGTGAACCTTCGCCCAAGTCTGAGCTCTCTGGAGCAGGTTTCATTCAAGGATCTCTCTATACTTTGGTCCGTTCATCTTTGCCTCGTTCCTGACTAGTCTCCCAGTCCCTGCCGCTGAAAAACATCTCTACAGCATGTTGCTGCAACCACTATGCTTCACCGTAGGGATGGTGCCAGGTTTCCTCCAGATGTGATGCTTGGCATTCAGGCCAAAGAGTTCAATCTTGATTTCATCAGACCAGAGAATCTTGTTTCTCATGGTCAGAGTCCTTTAGGGTGCCTTTTGGGAAATTCCAAGTGGGCTGTCATGTGCTTTTACTGAGGAGTGGCTTCTGTCTGGCCACTCTACCATAAAGGCCTGATTTGTTGAGCTCTGCAGAGATGGTTGTCATTCTGGAAGGTTCTCCATATCACAGAGGAACACTAGAGCCAGAGTGACCATCAGGTTCTTGGTCACGTCCCTGACTCAAGGTCCTTCTTCCCTGATAGGGTCAGTTTGGCCAGGCGGCCAGCTCTAGGAAGAGTCTTGGTGGTTCCAAACTTCTTCCATTTAAGAATGATGGAGACCACTGATTTTAATGAAAAATATATTTTTTATATATATAATTATTAGTATGGTTTGATTAAATTCAAAGCTCCCTACCATCATATCTAAACCAATATGACATCGATGTTGAAGAAACTTTGCAAATCAACTTGATTGGAGGCCTCTCGTCATGAGTCGTCATGCCATTACTGAGAACCCCATACCGGATTAACATTAGGGGAAACATTAGGGTCATTAACATTAGGGGAAAAAAGGACTATTTATTTCCCTGACCTAGCCCACTATCTAGGCATCGAATAAGAACGAGCCTACAGCATCCATAAACTGACCATCAGACTGAATAAGGTTGTATGAGCAACAGCTTTGATTACATTTATATTTTAAGAACCAATGATGTGCTACCTTGTTGTAGTATTTCTGACAATGCTAACATATTTTTAACTCAGAGTTTATACACCAGGCTAGTAAGATGGTGCTGACAGATATGGCAGCTCTGCTTCTACGTATGTGTTCACTTGTGAAGGTACCTGTGTGTGTGTTTACCTGGCTGGGCGGGATGGCTCCCCCTTGCAGCAGGGCTAGCAGACAGCAGAGAGCTGAGGTACGGATAGCTGCAGCAGTACGACCTGCCTTCCACACCAGGTTAGGTAGCAACAACTCCAACAGAAACACATCCAGGTGCTCACAGAACCTCCTAGAGAGAGAGAGAGAGTTCAACCACCTAAAAGGAAGTGATTCCCAAACCTTCCATAACAAAGCCATCACCCACAGAGAAATGAACCTGGAGAAGAGTCCCCTAAGCAAGCTGGTCCTGGGGCTCTAATCACAAACATACTCCACAGAGCCCCAGGACAGCAACACAATTAGACGCAACCAAATCATGAGAAAATGACTTTGACACATTGGAAAGAATTTACAAAAAAACAGAGTATACTATAATGCTATTTGGCCCTAAACAGATGTGCAGAATACCTGACCACTGTGACTGATCTCAAACTTAAGGACAGGTTTCACTATGTACAGACTCAGTGAGCATAGCCTTGCTATTGAGAAAGCCTGTCTTCTCTTGAGAGCCATGTCAGCCTATGTGCACACTGCCCACAAAGTGAGGTGGAAACTGAGCTGCACTTCCTAACCTCCTGCCAAATGTATGACCATATTAGAGACACATATTTCCCTCAGATTACACAAATCCACAAAGAATTCGAAAAACAAACCCAATTTTGATAAACTCCCATATCTATTGGTTGAAATACCAGCATGTGCCATCACAGCAGCAAGATTTGTGACCTGTTGCCACAAGAAAAGGGAAAATAAATCAACATAAATATAGGTTTTATTTACAATGGTGTTTGTTCTTAATTGGTGAGAAGCACCATTGGGGAATACAACTCATATTTATGTTAATTTATTTTCCCTTTGTACATGAACTATTTGCACATCATTACAACACTGTATATAGACATAATGACATTTGAAATGTGAGAGATGGGAAGAGAGAGAGGCGTGGGGGAGGGGAATAGAGCGAGCGAGAGAGAGAGAGATGGAGCATTAAATAAATCGTCAAGTTGTTCCAATGGACTGATTCCTGCATTAGTACACGTCTTGAGGAAGTAGATGTTTCAAAGCCGTCTCTCCTCCCCAAGCCACACAACAAAGTACTTCTCCAATGATTCACTAAGAAATACCCAAGAAAATCTGCTCTCCAGTACCGGGCTATTCAACTCTGACCTCACGAGGTCCAGAGCCTGCTGGTTCCCTGTTCTACCTGATCATTAATTACACTCACCTGGTGTCCCGGGTCTAAATCTGTCTCTGGTTAGAGGGGAACAATGAAAACACACAGTGGAACTGGCATTTAGGCCCAGAGATGAGTTTGAAAGGCTCTAGTAGAGTGACACTCTAGTTCCCACATTCACCAGAAATTCTCTAATGATAAGGACAAATACATTATTTTTTCTGAAAATAAAGAAATGGTCTAGTCCCAGTCTATTGCTCGGATAATTCACTATGAAATTCCTAAAAAACTTTTTATAAAAGTCTAGGAATACCTAATATAATCTAACGATATGGTGATGAATGATACAGTCAGTGGACAAATAGGCAACATCATCAGAGTCAGGATGAGCAGACTGGGAAGTAGCCTCCTTGTCCTATGACGTGTCGCGATGTGAAAACACTTGATGAGAATACACACAGTAATATAGAGCTACCAGGGAGCTACTGGAGATTACTGAGCGCTACACAA
>NW_027004522.1:0-4928 GCF_036934945.1 Oncorhynchus masou masou
CAGTCCTTCCCGGGAGGAAGAGCAGTCCGCCTTGCCGAGGTTCAGCTTGAGGTGGTGATCCGCCATCCACACTGATATGTCTGCCAGACATGCAGAGATGCGATTCGCCACCTGGTCATCAGAAGGGGGAAAGGAGAAGATTAATTGTGTGTCGCCTGCATAGCAATGATAGGAGAGACCATGTGAGGTTATGACAGAGCCAAGTGACTTGGTGTATAGCGAGAATAGGAGAGGGCCTAGAACAGAGCCCTGGGGACACCAGTGGTGAGAGGGCGTGGCGAGGGAGACAGATTCTCGCCACGCCACCTGGTAGGAGCGACCTGTCAGGTAGGACGCAATCCAAGCGTGGCCGCGCCGGAGATGCCCAACTCGGAGAGGGTGGAGGAGGAGGACCTGATGGTTACAGTATCAAGGCAGCCGATAGGTCTAGAAGGATGAGAGCAGAGGAGAGAGAGTTAGCTTTAGCAGGGCGGAGCGCCTCCGTGGATACAGAGAAGAGCAGTCTCAGTTGAATGACTAGTCTTGAAACCTGACTGATTTGGATCAAGAAGGTCATTCTGAGAGAGATAGCGTGAGAGCTGGCCAAGGACGGCACGTTCAAGAGTTTTGGAGAGAAAAGAAAGAAGGGATACTGGTCTGTAGTTGTTGACATCGGAGGGATCGAGTGTAGGTTTTTTCAGAAGGGGTGCAACTCTCGCTCTTTGAAGACGGAAGGGACGTAGCTGAAGGTCAGGGATGAGTTGATGAGCGAGGTGAGGTAAGGGAGAAGGTCTCCTGGAAATGGTCTGGAGAAGAGAGGAGGGGATAGGGTCAAGCGGGCAGGTTGTTGGGCGGCCGGCCATCACAAGAAGCGAGATTTCATCTGGAGAGAGAGGGGAGAAAGAGGTCAGAGCACAGGGTAGGCAGTGTGAGCAGAACCAGCGGTGTCGCTTGACTTAGCAAACGAGGATCGGATGTCGTCGACCTTCTTTTCAAAATGGTTGACGAAGTCATCTGCAGAGAGGGAGGAGGGGGGGAGGGGAGGAGGATTCAGGAGGGAGGAGAAGGTGGCAAAGAGCTTCCTAGGGTTAGAGGCAGATGCTTGGAATTTAGAGTGGTAGAAAGTGGCTTTAGCAGCAGAGACAGAGGAGGAAAATGTAGAGAGGAGGGAGTGAAAGGATGCCAGGTCCGCAGGGAGGCGAGTTTTCCTCCATTTCCGCTCGGCTGCCCGGAGCCCTGTTCTGTGAGCTCGCAATGAGTCATCGAGCCACGGAGCGGGAGGGGAGGACCGAGCCGGCCTGGAGGATAGGGGACATAGAGAGTCAAAGGATGCAGAAAGGGAAGAGAGGAGGGTTGAGGAGGCAGAATCAGGAGATAGGTTGGAGAAGGTTTGAGCAGAGGGAAGAGATGATAGGATGGAAGAGGAGAGAGTAGCGGGGGAGAGAGAGCGAAGGTTGGGACGGCGCGATACCATCCGAGTAGGGGCAGTGTGGGAAGTGTTGGATGAGAGCGAGAGGGAAAAGGATACAAGGTAGTGGTCGGAGACTTGGAGGGGAGTTGCAATGAGGTTAGTGGAAGAACAGCATCTAGTAAAGATGAGGTCGAGCGTATTGCCTGCCTTGTGAGTAGGGGGGAAGGTGAGAGGGTGAGGTCAAAAGAGGAGAGGAGTGGAAAGAAGGAGGCAGAGAGGAATGAGTCAAAGGTAGACGTGGGGAGGTTAAAGTCGCCAGGACTGTGAGAGGTGAGCCGTCCTCAGGAAAGGAGCTTATCAAGGCATCAAGCTCATTGATGAACTCTCCGAGGGAACCTGGAGGGCGATAAATGATAAGGATGTTAAGCTTGAAAGGGCTGGTAACTGTGACAGCATGGAATTCAAAGGAGGCGATAGACAGATGGGTAAGGGGAGAGAGAGAGAATGACCACTTGGGAGAGATGAGGATCCCGGTGCCACCACCCGCTGACCAGAAGCTCTCGGGTGTGCGAGAACACGTGGGCGGACGAAGAGAGCAGCAGGAGTAGCAGTGTTATCTGTGGTGATCCATGTTTCCGTCAGTGCCAAGAAGTCGAGGACTGGAGGGAGGCATAGGCTGAGATGAACTTGCCTTGTTGCCGCAGATCGGCAGTTCCAGAGGCTACTGGAGACCTGAACTCCACGGTAATGCGCCGGGACCACCTAGATTAGGTACGCGGCCACGCGGTGAGCCATTGTATGGTCTGTGCAGAGAGGAGAGAACAGGAGATAGACACATAGTTGACAGGCTACAGAAGAGGCTACGCTAATGCAAAGGAGATTGGAATGACAAGTGGACTACACGTCCGAATGTTCAGAAAGTTAAGCTTACGCGTAGCAAGAATCTTATTGACTAAAATGATTGAAATGATATTAGCATCGCTGGAGTAGGCTAGCTGGCAGTGGCTGCGTTGTTGACTTTGTAGGCTAGCTGGCAGTGGCTGCGTTGTTGACACTACACTAATCAAGTCGTTCCGTTGAGTGTAATAGTTTCTACAGTGCTGCTATTCGGGGCTAGCTGGCTAGCTAGCAGTGTTGATTACGTTACGTTACGTTAAAAGAACGACAATAGCTGGCTAGCTAACCTAGAAAATCGCTCTAGACTACACAATTGTCTTATGATACAAAGACGGCTATGTAGCTAGCTAGCTACGATCAAACAAATCAAACCGTTGTACTGTAATGAAGTGAAATGAAAATGTGATACTACCTGTGGAGCGAGCGGAATGTAGACCGGGTTGTTGAAGTTCTAATTCGGTAGACGTTGGCTAGCTGTTGGCTAGCTAGCTAGCAGTATCTCCTACGTTAAGGACGACAAATAGCTGGCTAAGCTAACCTCGGTAAATTAAGATAATCACTCTAAGTCTACACACTCTAAACTACACAATTATCTTGGATACTGAAGACAGCAAAGACAACTATGTAGCTAGGTAACACTACACTAATCAAGTCGTTCAGTTGAGTGTAATAGTTTCTACAGTGCTGGTAGACGGTGGACGTTAGCTAGCTGCTGGGCAGATAGCAGTGTAGACTACGTCTAGAATACTGATAATTACGCAATTATCTTTGATACAAAGACGGCTATGTAGCTAGCTAAGGAGAGATTGCTAAGATTAGACAAACCGCTGTACCGTTGTACTATAATGAAATGTAATGAAAAGTTATACTACCTGCATGGACCGAAGTGTAGATGCGACCGCCGCTCCAACCCGGAACCGGAAACAGGAGTTGATAGGCTTGAAGTCATAAACAGCGCTGTGAATCAAGCGTTGCTAAGAGCTGCTGGCAAACGCAGTAAAGTTTGAATGAATGCTTACGAGCCTGCTGCCGCCTACCACCGCTAAGTCAGACTGCTCTATCAAATCATAGACTTAATAATAATAATATAATAAACACAGAAATACGAGCCGTTGGTTGTTAATATGGTCAAATCAGGAAACTATCATTTCGAATACAAAACGTTTATTCTTTCAGTGAAATACGGAACCGTTCCGTATTTTATTGAATGGGCGGCAACCTTAAGTCTATATATTACTGTTACATTGCACAAACTTCAATGTTATGTCATAATTATGTAAAATTCTGGCAAATTAGTTCGCAACAAACGCAAGAGAAGTGACACAATTTCCCTAGTTAATATTGCCTGCTAACATGAATTTCTTAACTAAATATGTAGGTTTAAATAATATATACTTCTGTGTATTGATTTTAAGAAAGGCATGGATGTTTATGGTGAGGTACATTGGTGCAACGATAGTGATTTTTTAAATCATCCCCCGTTTGGCAAAGTAGGCTGTGATTCGATGATAAATTAACAGGCACAGCATAGATTATATGCAACACAGGACAAGCTAGTTAACCTAGTAATATCATCAACCATGTGTAGTTAACTAGTGATTATGTTAAGATTGATTGTTTTTTATAAGATAAGATTAATGCTAGCTAGCAACTTACCTTGGCTCCATGCTGCACTCGCGTAACAGGTGGCCATGCTGATTAATCGGTCGACCTCTAGTCACAATATCGCAGAGGATTTCAATAAAGTTCCTCTTTCCCGAACTTTAGTTCAGCTCCTCGCCATGTTCTCATCGCTCAACGGTCCCCCTGCCCACTCTGCTTCTCTTGCTTTCCTTCCATTGAAAGTGAATGTCTGCCGATGTGTAAATGGTGCATAAGATTGTTGTAGCGCGAGGCTTAGCTTCTCTGCCATTTTGGTGCCCTGGTTACCGTGGCTTTAAACAGCGTGATCGCAAACCTGTGAACTGTGTGTGTGAGAGAGCGAAGTCTTGCATTCCTCACATCTCCGGAACAGTGGGTTAACTGCCTTGTTCAGGGGCAGAAGGACAGATTTTTACCTTGTCAGCTCGGGGATTTGATCTGGCAACCTTTTGGTTACTATTCCAACGCTCTAACCACTAGGCTACCTGACGCCCCAAACCATGAACAACAACAGGGTGTCTTTTTTTCTATTTATTTTACCCTGTTTTTCTTCCCAAATTCAATCATTTCTCATCGCTGCAACTCTTCAACGGGGTCGAGAAGTGAAGGTCGAGTTATGCGTTCTCAGAAACTTAACCCGCCTAACCGTGCTCCTTAACACCTGCAAGATTAACCCGGAAACCAGCCGCACCAATGTATCGGTGGAAACACAGTTCAACTGGCAACCGGGGTCAGCCTGCAGGCACCCGGCCCACCACAAGGAGTCGCTAGAGTGCAATAAGCCACCCTCCCTAACTCTGATGACGCTGGGCCAATTGTGCACCGTCCTATGGGACTCCTGGCCACGACTGGTTGTGATACACCCTGGGATCGAACCCGGGTCTGTAGTAACGCTTCAAAAGTTTTGAGAATGACAAATACTAATTTCCACAAAGTTTGCTGCTTCAGTGTCTTTAGATATTTTTGTCAGATGTTACTATGGAATACTGAAGTATAATTA
>NW_027004523.1:0-4927 GCF_036934945.1 Oncorhynchus masou masou
TACCCTTGTCCGGGTGCAGCACCTCGTAGGTCACTGGGCCCATCTTCCTCCCGATTAGGTACGGTCCTTGCCATTGCGCAAGGAGCTTGCTGGTAGACGAGGGAAGGAGGAGCAAACCTACCATGAGAACCTTCTCAAGGCCTGGGAGGAGAAAGAGGAACTCTCCAAAGGAAAGTCCTTTCTGGTCCGCAGAGTAGAAGAGGATGAGTCGGATGGGGTCACAGAGGCATGGAAAGAACGAGCAGAAGTCATACTGGCTCACCTGGAAGAAGATTTAGGCTCCAGTCTCTAAGGAGGCGTGGGTTCAGATCCCACCACTGCCACCATATGTCACGTAGAGTAGGCCAGAAGGCTAAACTGGATAACCTAACCTCTATCAAAATAAAAAGATGGCGGAACCGCAAAAGTTCTTCTGTGCAAAGGTGTTTATTTACAAGTGATTCCAGAACAAAAAACAACAGTACTGCTATCAACGTCTACCTTATGAGACAGCTTAAAAACAATGCTGCCCCATCCACAGCTCAATCCAAACTGCCTTTCCATGACTGAAAGAGAGGTTCCTTTTGTAGGGCTAGCCCCTCCCCTCAGAACAATTAACCCTAATTAATTAATCAATTAACAATACAAACCTACATTTTCCATGAACTAAACATACTAAAGGATATACATTGCAACACAGTTTTAAACAATATCACAACATAACATTTACAACATTACATCACTACTGACAATATCTTTCAATATGCCCATATGCATTAATGAGCCATTTGGGACAGGCACTATAAAGCCAACCCAATTCCCTTAGCTCGGGTCCTTTTCCAGCATACCCGGAAGCTACAGAGATGGAGAGAGAGGAAGAGAACAAACAAACAATGCGCTCATCCACAACATTGATAAGTATAATAATTATTGTATCTCTCAAATATAAACATTGACAAGTGTGAAATGCATGCACCAAGACAGAAGTTAATTTGTGTGTCCACCCACATTGTTAACTTATCTTATAATGGCGCAGGGAGGAGTGATGAATATGTGTGTGCGTTAAAGAACCAAATGCTGCCCGCGGCCAGTGACGGACTTCTACGTCACATCCCTTCATAATAGTGTGTTGTTCTCTTCATATTAGTATGTTGTTGTTCCCTTCATAATAGTATGTTGTTCCCTTCATAATAGTGTGTTGTTGTTACCTTCATATTAGTATGTTGTTGTACCCTTCATAATAGTGTGTTGTTGTACCCTTCATAATAGTGTGTTGTTGTACCCTTCATAATAGTGTGTTGTTCCCTTCATAATAGTATGTTGTTGTTCCCTTCATAATAGTATGTTGTTGTGCCCTTCATAATAGTATGTTGTTGTTCCCTTCATAATAGTATGTTGTTGTTCCCTTCATAATAGTATGTTGTTGTTCCCTTCATAATAGTATGTTGTTGTACCCTTCATAATAGTATGTTGTTGTTCCCTTCATACATTTACATTTACATTTAAGTCATTTGGCAGACGCTCTTATCCAGAGCGACTTACAAATTGGTGAATTCACCTTATGACATCCAGTGGAACAGCCACTTTACAATAGTGCATCTAAATCATTTAAGGGGGGGGGTGAGAAGGATTATAATAGTATGTTGTTGTTCCCTTCATAATAGTATGTTGTTGTTCCCTTCATTCTAGTATGTTGTTGTTCCCTTGTAGGAGGAGGAGAACCCTACATACCTCAATTTATTTTGCCAATTGTAAAGGATGAGTAATGGTCTGAGGCTTTTTTTCCATGGTTCTGGCTAGGCCCGTTAGTCAGTGAAGGAAATCTTAATACTACAAAATACAATGACATCCGAGATGATTTTGTGCTTCCTACTTTGTGGCAACAGTTTGGGGAAGGCCCTTTCCTGTTTCAGCATGACGACGCCCCATTGCTAAAAAAACGAGGTCCATACAGAAATGGTTTGTCGAGATCTGTTTGGATCTGTTTGACTGGCCTGCCCAGGGCCCTGACCTCAACCCCATTGGTATCTTTGGGATGAATTGGAACGAAGACTGTGCCAGGCCGATTGCCCAATATCGAGTTGTCAGCCTCACTGTCTCTTGTGACTGAATGAATTAAGTCCCCACAGCAATGTTTGAACATCTACCAGACAGCTTTCCCAGAAGCGGAGGCTGTTGTAGCAAAGTGAGGACCAACTCCATATTAATGCCCATGATTTTGGAATGAGATGTTCAATGAGCAGGTGTCCAATGAACAAAAATACAATACTGTGTTTCTCAAATCCTATCCCTGCAAAAACCTATCCGGCCTACTTTAACACCAAAATACCAATAGGCCAATGTTCTAAATCTGTCTCTTCCCAGCTGTAGGACCCCGTTTTGCAGGCTCGGGAAAAGTCTAATGTTTTTAGTCTTGTCCAGCCAGAGCATATGCATGGTGCATTAATCTTAATGTCGGATTCACCAAGCTCACGCATATTTCAGATATTGTTGTATCTGTATTCTTTTCCACAGGATCGTAGATTGTCTTCGACCAGAGAACCGCTCCAAAATCAGTCTTAGGTATGTAACTGTGTGCGCTGCGTAGCCATCCTCTAAATGTTGCGTTCTCTTATACTTCCTAGCATATAATGACTTTCAGATACATTGGCATTGGAGTCTGTGTCCATAACATTACAAAGACATATTCAGGGATAAACCAGAGTTGTACATAAATGATGTGTCATTATGGAATCACAGATGGGACTGAGCAGATAAACCAGATGGAAAGCAATTTAGAGTGTTGTATAACTCTCAGTGGTCTCGTTTAGCACCTATAAAGATGTAACATAACTTCTGGAACTTGATAGATTTATGGATTTACAATTACAGACAGCATACATTTGGGAAACTTTAATGTCATGGTATATCATTCAAGTCTGGTTTTTAGATAGTTGACAGTCTACTTTACCATACTGCTTAACTTAGTACATGCACACAAGAACGAGCAGACACACGCACACACACGCGCGCACACTCAGAGGCGCGCACACTCAGAGGCGCGCACACTCAGAGGCGCGCACACTCAGAGGCGCGCACACTCAGAGGCGCGCACACTCAGAGGCGCGCACACTCAGAGGCGCGCACACTCAGAGGCACGCACACAGAGGGACACACACACACAGAGGGACACACACACAGAGGGACACACACCCACGCACACGGGGCGTGCACACACAGAGGCACACAAGCAAACGGACACACACACAGAGATACACACGGACAGTGGTGTAAAGTACTTAAGTAAAAATACTTTTAAGTACTACTTAAGTATTTTTGGATTATCTGGTCATTACTTTACTATTTATATTTTGACAACTTTTACTCCTACATTCCTAAAGAGATCAATTTACTTTTTACTCATACATTTTCTGACACCCAAAAATATTCGTACATTCCGAATGCTTAGCAGGACAGGAAAATCTAATTCATGCACTTATAAAGAGAACATCCCTGGTCATTCCTGCTGCCTCTGATCTGGCAGACTCACTAAACACAAATGCTTCGTCTGTAAATTATGTCTGAGTGTTGGTGTGCCACTGGCTATCCATGACCTTAAAAAACAAGAATTGTGTTGTCTGGTTTACTTAATATAAGACATTTAAAATTATTTTTACTTTTGATACATACATACATTTTAAACCAAATACTTTTAGATTTTTTACTCAAGTAGTATTTTACTGGGTGACTTTTACTTGAGTCATTTTCTTTTAAGGTAGATTTACTTTTACTCAGTTGTGAAAATTGGGTACTTTTTCCACCACTGCACAGGCACCAAGCACATGCACATACATAGAGACACACACAGTTGCACAGGCACACAAGCACACACACAGATGCACGCACCCACACACACAGAGACACACACACAGCTTTGTTTTCGTGACATTTTTGGACTTTTTGGAGTGTAAAAATGTTTGACCATTAAAAACAGATTTTCCTTAACCACAAAACCCTTCAGCAAAATAGCAGTTGACAAATTCAGGACCTGAAAAAGGTCCTTACTTTTCAAAAAGAATTTATTTTTCTTATCTTTTCAGGACATTGGGATGAATTGTTAGGACATTAAGGTCCTGATAATGTAGGAAAAGTAGTAAACACACAGTTCCAGGATGTTATACCCTTCAGGAATGCACTTTTGAGTGTTTCCCAATACCATCTGTATTAGCTAAAGGAACACAAGTAATGACACACTAGGAGTCAAAATGGATCTTTTAGTCCCCATAAGCCCTGCTTCAAAGAGAAATGCCCCATGTGAATATCTCACACAAACACACCCAGGGTGAGGACAGATGGTGGACGATGGTCTGCTATACTGCCTGCTGTCTGTTGAGAGAGAATGTAGGGTCGTATTCATTAGGCACCAAACGGAAGATAACAGACTGAAACAGGGAGTGACTACTGGAACTTATCCAATGAGAAGCGCCTGTTTTCGTAGCCGTATGGCTACAGTGTGCCCTAATAAATACGACCGTAGAAAGTCTGTCTAAATCACCACGGCGACAACCCAGGCCAGGCAGGATATGATGTTGTAGTCTATATATCTGGAGATCTCCAGACAGAGATAACAAGGCACTCTGACTGGTGAAGGGAGGAGAGGAAACAGATAACATGTTGTCCTCAGTTTCCTCCTTTCATCCTCCCTGTGCCCAGATGAAACACTTCAAACATCAAGACTGGGATCGTTGTCATATAGACACATTTAATGACATCAATGTTCTATGAAATGTTATGATCATTGCTATATTTGAGATGGTGTGGGTGTGGGTGTGCATGTGTGTATAGACACTCACACCCCCCCACACACACACACACACACACACATACAAAAGGGAAGTGGGAGGTTTTCATTCTTAACCCTAGGGGTCACCCACTCATTGAGAAGGAATGACCAACAGGAGGGTTGGGG
>NW_027004524.1:0-4926 GCF_036934945.1 Oncorhynchus masou masou
ACACAGAGCAAGATATACACAGAGCAAGATATACAGAGTAGACAGCCAGCAACATATACAGCCAGATGGATATGCCAGTAGACACAGAGCCAGATATACAGTAGACACAGAGCCAACATATACAGCAGACACAGAGCAAGATATACAGTAGACACAGAGCCAGATATACAGCAGACACAGAGCCAGAAACATATACAGTAGACACAGAGCCAGAAACATATACAGTAGACACAGAGCCAGCAACATATTCAGCAGACACAGAGCAAGATATACAGTAGACACAGAGCCAGATATACAGCAGACACAGAGCCAGCAACATATACAGCAGACACAGAGCAAGATAGACAGTAGACACAGAGCCAGATATACAGTAGACACAGAGCCAGATATACAGTAGACACAGAGCCAGCAACATATACAGCAGACACAGAGCAAGATATACAGTAGACACAGAGCCAGATATACAGCAGACACAGAGCCAGAAACATATACAGTAGACACAGAGCCAGCAACATATACAGCAGACACAGAGCCAGATATACAGCAGACACAGAGCCAGATATACAGTAGACACAGAGCCAGATATACAGTAGACACAGAGCCAGATATACAGTAGACACAGAGTCAGATATACAGTAGACACAGAGCCAGATATACAGTAGACACAGAGCCAGATATACAGTAGACACAGAGCCAGATATACAGTAGACACAGAGACAGATATACAGTAGACACAGAGACAAATATATGCAGAGACACAGAACCAGATACAGTAGACACAGAGCCAGATATACAGTAGACACAGAGCCAGATATACAGACAGAGCCAGATATACAGTAGCAGTCTGATACTGTGGGGTTTTTCAGCAGCTCTCACCACTCTTTGTCTGGGTACGGGACATGAGTCATACATCTGTTTGTAGAGAGGGACCGTGGTAGTACCTATGTGGGCATTAAGAAATGGCAGCAGGTTCTTGTAGAACTGGAGGGGGACATGAATAAGGTAGTATTATTTTCCTGTTGTTTTTGTACTCTGAATTAGCTTTCCCGTTGTTTCCTTACTCTGAAGTCACACAGTTTGCACACTTCATAGAAGGCCAGATCCCACTGTACATTGAACTCAGAGAGTGTTACATTTAACCCTTCACAGAGTACATATGAGTCCAATTATCCAGCGTTAAACTGGTTCATTTAACACTGAGATAGTGGGACTCCTATACATAGTCAGTTGGTCAGTTGATTGTATGTGATGTTGTCTCCAGCCTGCTATTTTTAATGATCTTATCAACTAAACCAATCCTCTGTGGTTTGTTATCTGACCTGATGACAGATGTCAGTCAGAGTGTGGGAGTGTTGTCCGTACTCCAGGTCCATGTCCAGGGAAATGATCAGGGCCAGACACCCCTGGGCTTCAGCAGCCTGTCTGCCTCTGGAGGAAATCCGTGGACGGTGGGAACCAGTGGCCATGGTCTGGCTGCTCAATTAAGTCTGCCCCGCTCGTCAGCGAACGGTAACTCCTCGGCAGGACACTGCCTAAGTTATGGGAGATGGGACAGGGAATGCATGCTGACCTAGTACTAAGGAACATTTTGAATGTTTCACTGGTGACATTTGGACCTCAACGTGTCCCAGTTAATTATGTTATTAGTTCAAACTGGCAGGGATGTTTCAATGGGGTATGGTATCAAAACACAGGATAAATTTACTGAAAATATGAATAAATGAATGAATACTTTATTGTCCAATAGACACTGTTGTCTGCCAACAGTACCAACCTTCCTGACAGACATATAACACATCACAACACTTCACTTATTAAAGTATGACCTTGGACGAGACCCTGATCCTTGCTAGACAACAAAGCAATTCTCGCCCATCATCCTGCGTGCCCTCCTCTTCTTACCTGTACAAGATATTTGGGGCACTGCTATTGGCCAGAGCCACCTCCAGCTGGCGGGGCTGATGTCTGTCCCGATCACCTGGGTAAAGTGAGGGGCCAGTAGGAGTGTGAGCCACAGCCTACGCTCCACGGCAAGGCCAAACGGCCTTCCTTTCTGAGGACAGTTAAACATCGGAAGTCAGCGGTATATCAGCGTATATCAGCGTTATATCAGCGTTATATCAGCATTATATCAGCATTATATCAGCGTTTATATCAGCGGTATATCTACGCCTATATCACGGCAAGGTCAAACGGCCATATCAGCTTTCTGAAGTGATCATGTATCACACAGCGTTATATCAGCGGAAGTCAGCTGTTATATCAGTCGTTATATCAGCGGTATATCAGCGGTATATCAGCATTATATCAGCGTTATATCAGCATTATATCACGTTATATCAGCGTTATATCACCGTTATATCAGCGTTATATCACGTTATATCAGCATTAGTATCAGCTTTTATTATATCACCGTTATATCACCGTATATATCAACGTTATACAGTTTGTAAAAAAAAAAAATTCACGCTATTAAATCCAGATAGGTATATCACAATTATCCAAAATCCTTCGTTATATGCTTATATCGCCGTATATCAGTTATATTAGGGCATCAGGGTATCACCGTTATATCACCGTTATATCACCTATATCAGCGTTATATCACTGTTATATCACCGTTATAACTGGCATCGTAATTCTTTGCAGGAAAAACGCACGCAATACCATCCAAAATCCTTCACGCACGATACACACACACACACACACACACACACACACACACACACACACACACACACACACACACACACACACACACACACACACACACACACACACACACACACACACACACAGGCCCCTACCATATTCTCCAGAAATGCCAGTATCTCTGTGATCAGTTCCTGTGGGGGGACACCCTGTATTCCCTCAGGTAGGAGGTCAGGCGCGTTCTTGCCCTCAAAGCGACGGTGAGCCATGTTGCCCGTGCTGTTGCCGTGCTGAGTCAGAATGAGAGAGAGAGAGTTCTGAGAACACTCGACAACCTCTGGACACTAACATCAGACACAGAGGTTGTTAATTAACCACCAGGGCTTTGTCCCAAATGATCTCTCCTTCCTCCCAAAGTGCACTTGTTCACTTCCCTTTGCTAATTTCAAAGGAAATATAACTGGTATAAGAAATAGTGTGGAAAACCCTCAAGCCCATGTCTCCAACAATACAATGTGTTTAGATCTGTGGTAGTGAACGAGTGCAGGGAACGAGTGTACACTTCAGGAGAAAGGAGATTTTATTGGGATGCACTCCCCAAGGAAACCACACTATTTTGCTGCACTTCCTTCGGAGGACAGAAGAGGTCAGTATTAGACAGAGTATGTCCTGTAGGAGCTGGAGCTGGGACTGGGGACAGAGACAGAGAGAGACAGAGAGAGAGAGACAGAAAGCAGGGACAGAGACAGAGAGAGACAGAGAGCAGGGACAGAGACAGAGAGAGACAGAGAGAGACAGAGAGCAGGGACAGAGAGAGAGAGAGAGAGAGAGCAGGGATAGAGACAGAGACAGAGAGAGCAGGGATAGAGACAGAGACAGAGAGAGACAGAGAGAGAGACAGAGACAGAGAGCAGGGACAGAGACAGAGAGCAGGGACAGAGACAGAGAGAGACAGAGAGAGAGAGAGACAGAGAGACAGAGAGAGACAGAGACAGGGAGAGCAGGGACAGAGACAGAGAGAGACAGAGAGCAGGGATAGAGACAGAGAGAGACAGAGAGCAAGGGATAGAGACAGAGAGAGAGAGAGAGAGACAGAGAGCAGAGACAGAGAGCAGGGATAGACAGAGAGCAGGGATATAGACAGAGAGCAGGGATAGAGACAGAGACAGAGACAGAGAGCAGGGACAGAGACAGAGAGCAGGGATATAGACAGAGAGCAGACAGAGACAGAGACAGAGACAGAGGGCAGGGACATAGACAGAGAGCAGGGATAGAGAGCAGAGACAGAGAGCAGGGATACAGAGACAGAGACAGAGAGCAGAGGCATGGATAAGAGAGCAGAGAGCAGAGACAGGACAGAGACAGAGGGCAGGGATGGGAGCAGAGACAGAGAGCAGGGATAGAGAGCAGAGACAGAGAGCAGGGATAGAGAGGAGATAGCAGAGACAGAGACAGAGAGCAGAGACAGAGAGCAGAGACAGAGAGCAGGGATAGAGAGCAGAGACAGAGAGCAGGGATAGAGAGCAGAGACAGAGAGCAGGGATAGAGAGCAGAGATAGAGAGCAGAGACAGAGACAGAGAGCAGAGACAGAGAGCAGAGACAGAGAGCAGGATGAGAGAGCAGAGACAGAGAGCAGGGATAGAGACAGAGACAGAGCAGAGACAGAGAGCAGGGATAGAGAGCAGAGATAGAGAGCAGAGACAGAGACAGAGAGCAGGGATAGACAGAGAGAGACAGAGAGCAGGGATAGAGACAGAGAGAGAGAGCAGGGATAGAGACAGAGAGAGAGAGGGATAGAGACAGAGAGCAGAGAGAGAGCAGGGACAGAGACAGAGAGAGAGAGAGAGCAGGGACAGAGACAGAGAGCAGGGACAGAGACAGAGAGCAGGGATAGAGACAGAGAGCAGGGATAGAGACAGAGACAGAGAGCAGGGACAGAGACAGAGAGCAGAGGATAGAGAGCAGAGACAGAGAGCAGAGACAGAGACAGAGACAGAGGGCAGGGACAGAGACAGAGAGCAGGGATAGAGAGCAGAGACAGAGAGCAGGGATAGAGAGCAGAGACAGAGAGCAGAGACAGAGAGCAGTGGATAGAGAGCAGAGACAGAGAGCAGGGATAGAGCAGAGACAGAGGCAGAGACAGAGAGCAGAGACAGAGAGCAGGGATAGAGAGCAGAGACAGAGAGCAGGGATAGAGAGCAGAGACAGAGAGCAGAGACAGAGACAGAGAGCAGAGACAGAGAGCAGAGACAGAGAGCAGGGATAGAGAGCAG
>NW_027004525.1:0-4924 GCF_036934945.1 Oncorhynchus masou masou
AAGCAAACGCGACGACAGCTTGCTTCTGGCATCAAAAAACACAAACAAGAATCAGACACTGAAAGTAGCAGGAACAGAGAGAAATAGAGACCTAATCAGAGGGAAAGAACAGGTGTGAAAGAGTGAATGAGCTAGTTAGAGGAGATGTAGAACAGCTGAAGAATGAGAGACAGAGAAGGTAACCTAAAAAGACCAGCAGAGAGAGACAGAGTGAAGAGAAAGGACAGGAACAGACATAACAAGACATGACAGTACCCCCACTCACCGAGCGCCTCCTGGCGCACTCGAGGGAGAAACCTGGCGGCAACGGAGGAAATCATCGATCAGCGAACGGTCCAGCACGTCCCGAGAGGGACCCAGCTCCTCTCCTCAGGACCGTACCCCTCCCAATCCACTAGGTACTGCTGACCACGGCCCGAGGGCGCATGTCCAAAATCTTACGAACCCTGTAGATGGGTGCGCCCTCGACAAGGATGGGGGGGGGGGACGAGCGGGGGCGCGAAGAACGGGCTTAACACAGGAGACATGGAAGACCGGGTGAACGCGACGAAGATAGCGGGAGAAGAAGTCGCACTGCGACAGGATTAATGACCTGAGAAATGCGGAACGGACCAATGAACCGCGGGGCCAACTTGCGAGAAGCTGTCTTAAGGGAAGGTTCTGAGTGGAGAGCCATACTCTCTGACCGCAACAATATCTAGGACTCTTGGTCCTACGCTTGTGCGGCCCTCACAGTCTGCGCCCTATTACGGCAAGTGCCGACCTGACCCCCTTCCAGGTGCGCTCGCAACGCTGGACAAAAGCCTGAGCGGAGGGACGCAGGACTCGGCGAGCTGAGATGAGAACAGCGGAGGCTGGTACCCGAGGCTACACTGAAAGGGGATAGACCGGTAGCAGACGAGGGAGCGAGTTGTGGGCGTACTCTGCCCAGGGGAGCTGTTCTGACCAAGACGCAGGGTTACGAAAGAAAGGCTGCGTAAAAAATCGACCAACAGTCTGATTGGCCCGTTCGGCGGCCGTTAGACTGGGGATGAAAGCCGGACGAGAGACTGACGGAAGCCCCAATCAAGCGGCAAAACTCCCTCCAAAATTGAGGCGTGAACTGCGGGCCTCTGTCGGAAAGCGACGTCAGACGGAAGGCCATGAATTCGGAAAACATTCTCGATAATGATCTGAGCCGTCTCCTTAGCAGAAGGAGCTTATCGAGAGGAATGAAATGAGCCGCCTTAGAGAATCTATCGACAACCGTAAGAATAACTGTCTTCCCCGCTGATGAAGGCAGTCCGGTGATAAAATCTAAAGCGATGTGAGACCACGGTCGAGAGGGAATGGAAGCGGTCTGAGACGGCCGGCAGGAGGAGAGTTCCCAGATTTAGTCTGCGCGCAGACCGAACAAGCGCGACAAATCGACGCGCGTCACGTTCGAGTGGGCCACCAGAAACGCTGGCGAATGGAGGCGAGCGTACCCCGAACGCCGGGGTGGCCGGCTAACTTGGCAGAGTGGGCCCACTGAAGAACGGCCGGACGAGTAGGAGCGGGAACGAACAGAAGGTTCCTAGGACAAGCTCGCGGCGACGGAGTGTGACGAGTGCTTGCTTTACCTGCCTCTCAATTCCCCAGACAGTCAACCCGACAACACGCCCGTCAGGGAGAATCCCCTCGGGGTCGGTGGAGACCTCAGAAGAACTGAAGAGACGAGATAAAGCATCAGGCTTGGTGTTTTTGAGCCCGGACGATAAGAAATAACAAACTCGAAACGAGCGAAAAACAGAGCCCAACGAGCCTGACGCGCATTAAGTCGTTTGGCTGAACGGATGTACTCAAGGTTCCTATGGTCAGTCCAAACGACAAAGGCAGTCGCCCCCTCCAACCACTGTCGCCATTCGCCTAGGGCTAAGCGGATGGCGAGCAGTTCGCGATTACCAACATCATAGTTACGTTCTGACGGCGATAAGCGATGAGAGAAAAACGCGCAAGGATGGACCTTGCCGTCAGAGAGAGAGCGCTGAGAAAGAATGGCTCCCACGCCCACCTCTGACGCGTCAACCTCAACAACAAACTGTCTAGAGATGTCAGGTGTAACAAGAATAGGAGCGGATGTAAAACGATTCTTAAGAAGATCAAAAGCTCCCTGGGCGGAAACGGACCACTTAAAGCACGTCTTAACAGAAGTAAGGGCTGTGAGGGAGCTGCCACCTGACCGAAATTACGGATGAAACGACGATAGAAATTAGCGAAGCCCAGAAGCGCTGCAGCTCGACGCGTGACTTAGGAGCGGGCCAATCAATGACAGCCTGGACCTTAGCGGGATCCATCTTAATGCCCTCAGCGGAAATAACGGAACCGAGAAAAGGGACAGGCGGCATGAAAAATGCACTTCTCAGCCTTCACATAAAGACAGTTCTCCAAAGGCGCTGGAGGACGCGTCGCACGTGCTGAACATGAATCGAGAGAGACGGTGAAAAAATCAGGATATCGTCCATGTAAACGAAAACAAAAATGTTCAGCATGTCTCTCAGGACGTCGTTAACTAGTGCCTGAAAGACAGCTGGAGGCGTTAACGAGGCCGAAAGGAAGAACCCGGTATTCAAAGTGCCCTAACGGAGTGTTAAAACGCCGTCTTCCACTCGTCCCCTCCCTGATGCGCACGAGATGGTAGGCGTTACGAAGGTCCAATTTGGTGAAAAACCTGGCTCCCTGCAGGATCTCGAAGGCTGAAGACATAAGAGGAAGCGGATAACGATTCTTAACTGTTATGTCATTCAGCCCTCGATAATCCACGCATGGGCGCAGGGACCCGTCCTTCTTCTGAACAAAAAAAAACCCCGCTCCGGCGGGAGAGGGGAGGAGGAGACTATGGTACCGGCGTCGGCGAAACCGACAAATAATCCTCGAGCCTTACGTTCGGGAGCCGACAGAGAGTATAATCTACCCCGGGGGGAGTAGTTCCCGGAAGGAGATCAATACTACAGTCATACGACCGGTGTGGAGGGAGAGAAGTGGCCTTGGAACGACTGAACACCGTGCGCAGATCGTGATACTCCTCCGGCACCCCTGTCAAATCGCCAGGCTCCTCCTGTGAAGAAGAGACAGAGGAAACAGGAGGGATAGCAGACATTAAACAGGTCACATGACAAGAAACATTCCAGGATAGGATAGTATTACTAGACCAATTAATAGAAGGGTTATGGCGCACTAGCCAGGGATGACCCAAAACAACAGGTGTAAAAGGTGAACGAAAAATTAAAAAAGAAATGGTTTCGCTATGATTACCAGAGACAGTGAGGGTTAAAGGCAGCGTCTCACGCTGAATCTTGGGGAGAGAACTACCATCTAAAGCGAACAAGGCCGTGGGCTCCCCTAACTGTCTGAGAGGAATGTCATGTTCCCGAGCCCAGGTCTCGTCCATAAAACAGCCCTCCGCCCCAGAGTCTATCAAGGCACTGCAGGAAGCAGATGAACCGGGCCAGCGGAGATGGACCGGAAAAGTAGTGCGTGATCCAGAAGGAGAGGCCTGAGTAGTTGCGCTCACCAGTAGCCCTCCTCTTACTGATGAGCTCTGGCTTTTACTGGACATGAGGTGACAAAATGACCAGCGGAGCCGCAGTAGAGACAGAGGCGATTGGTGATTCTCCGTTCCTTCTCCTTGGCCGAGATGCGGATACCCCCAGCTGCATAGGCTCAGCATCCGAGCCGGCGGAGGAGGGTGGCAGTGATGCGGCAGGTGGCAGTGATGTGGAGAGGGGAGCAGCGGAGAACGCGAGCTCCTTTCCACGAGCTCGGCGACGAAGATCAAACCGTCGCTCTATGCGAATAGCGAGAGCTATTAAGGAGTCAGACTGGAAGGAACCTCCCGGGAGAGGATCTCGTCCTTAACCTCGACGAGGAGACCCTCCAGAAAACGAGCGAGCAAAGCCGGCTCGTTCCAGTCACTTGAGGCAGCGAGAGTGCGAAACTCAATAGAATAATCCGTTATGGATCGATTCCCCTGACATAGGGAAGACAGGGCCCTGGAAGCCTCCTCCCCAAAAACAGAACGGTCAAAAACCCGTATCATCTCCTCCTTAAAGTCTTGATACTGGTTAATACACTCAGCCCTCGCCTCCCAGACTGCCGTGCCACACTCACGCGCCCGTCCGGTAAGGAGAGAAATGACGTAGGCGATGCGGGCTGCGCTCCTGGAGTAAGTGTTGGGCTGGAGAGAGAACACCACATCACACTGAGTGAGGAATGAGCGGCACTCAGTGGGCTCCCCAGAGTAACACGGCGGGTTGTTGATCCTGGGCTCCGGAGACTCGGAAACCCTGGAAGTGGGCGGTGGATCGAGGTGGAGTCGGTGAACCTGTCTTGTGAGGTCGGAGACTTGGACGGCCAGGGTCTCAACGGCATGTCGAGCAGCAGACAATTCCTCCTCGTGTCTGCCTAACATCGCTCCCTGGATCTCGACGAGGCGGAGTGAAAGGGTCCGGGCCGCTGGGTCCATTCTTGGTCTGATTCTTCTGTTATGTACTTGAGTGAAGACCCAAAAGCGGTTTTAACAGAAAACAGAGTTCTTTAATGAAAAACAGGAATGGCATAAATCCTCTTCCAACGTAGTCAGTGGAACAAAAGAACGTTGGTATAATGCAGGATGCACCTGCCAGGCAGACTCCGACAGGATAGGACAAGGTGGAAGCAAACGCGCGACAGCTTGCTTCTGGCATCAAAAAACACAAACAAGAATCAGACACTGAAAGTAGCAGGAACAGAGAGAAATAGAGACCTAATCAGAGGGGGAGAGAACAGGTGTGAAAGAGTGAATGAGCTAGTTAGAGGAGATGTAGAACAGCTGAAGAATGAGAGACAGAGAAGGTAACCTAAAAAGACCAGCAGAGAGAGACAGAGTGAAGAGAAAGGACAGGAACAGACATAACAAGACATGACA
>NW_027004526.1:0-4924 GCF_036934945.1 Oncorhynchus masou masou
TGCTGAGACTGAACCCTGTCTACAGACCCTGCTGACTGAGGATGAACCACTGTCTGCAGACCCTGCTGCTGAGGATGAACCCCTGTCTACAGACCCTGCTGACTGAGGATGAACCACTGTCTACAGACCCTGCTGACTGAGGATGAACCACTGTCTACAGACCCTGCTGACTGAGGATGAACCACTGTCTACAGACCCTGCTGACTGAGGATGAACCCCTGTCTACAGACCCTGCTGACTGAGGATGAACCACTGTCTACAGACCCTGCTGACTGAGGATGAACCACTGTCTGCAGACCCTGCTGACTGAGGATGAACCACTGTCTACAGACCCTGCTGACTGAGGATGAACCACTGTCTACAGACCCTGCTGACTGAGGATGAACCACTGTCTACAGACCCTGCTGACTGAGGATGAACCACTGTCTACAGACCCTGCTGACTGAGGATGAACCCCTGTCTACAGACCCTGCTGACTGAGGATGAACCCCTGTCTACAGACCCTGCTGACTGAGGATGAACCCCTGTCTACAGACCCTGCTGACTGAGGATGAACCCCTGTCTACAGACCCTGCTGACTGAGGATGAACCACTGTCTACAGACCCTGCTGACTGAGGATGAACCCTGTCTACAGACCCTGCTGACTGAGGATGAACCCCTGTCTACAGACCCTGCTGACTGAGGATGAACCACTGTCTTACAGACCCTGCTGACTGAGGATGAACCACTGTCTACAGACCCTGCTGCTGAGGATGAACCACTGTCTACAGACCCTGCTGACTGAGGATGAACCCCTGTCTACAGACCCTGCTGACTGAGGATGAACCCCTGTCTACAGACCCTGCTGCTGAGGATGAACCCCTGTCTACAGACCCTGTCTACAGACCCTGCTGACTGAGGATGAACCACTGTCTACAGACCCTGCTGACTGAGGATGAACTGTCTACAGACCCTGCTGACTGAGGATGAACCACTGTCTATAGACCCTGCTGACTGAGGATGAACCCCTGTCTACAGACCCTGCTGACTGAGGATGAACCACTGTCTACAGACCCTGCTGACTGAGGATGAACCACTGTCTACAGACCCTGCTGCTGAGGATGAACCACTGTCTACAGACCCTGCTGACTGAGGATGAACCCCTGTCTAAAGACCCTGCTGACTGAGGATGAACCACTGTCTACAGACCCTGCTGACTGAGGATGAACCACTGTCTACAGACCCTGCTGACTGAGGATGAACCACTGTCTACAGACCCTGCTGCTGAGGATGAACCACTGTCTACAGACCCTGCTGCTGAGGATGAACCCCTGTCTACAGACCCTGCTGACTGAGGATGAACCACTGTCTACAGACCCTGCTGACTGAGGATGAACCACTGTCTACAGACCCTGCTGACTGAGGATGAACCCCTGTCTACAGACCCTGTCTACAGACCCTGCTGCTGAGGATGAACCACTGTCTACAGACCCTGCTGCTGAGGATGAACAACTGTCTATAGACCCTGCTGACTGAGGATGAACACCTGTCTACAGACCCTGCTGACTGAGGATGAACCCCTGTCTACAGACCCTGCTGACTGAGGATGAACCCCTGTCTACAGACCCTGCTGACTGAGGATGAACAACTGTCTATAGACCCTGCTGCTGAGGATGAACCCCTGTCTACAGACCCTGCTGACTGAGGATGAACCACTGTCTGCAGACCCTGCTGACTGAGGATGAACCCCTGTCTACAGACCCTGCTGACTGAGGATGAACCACTGTCTACAGACCCTGCTGACTGAGGATGAACCACTGTCTACAGACCCTGCTGACTGAGGATGAACCACTGTCTGCAGACCCTGCTGACTGAGGATGAACCACTGTCTGCAGACCCTGCTGCTGAGGATGAACCACTGTCTACAGACCCTGCTGACTGAGGATGAACCACTGTCTACAGACCCTGCTGACTGAGGATGAACCCCTGTCTACAGACCCTGCTGACTGAGGATGAACCACTGTCTACAGACCCTGCTGACTGAGGATGAACCCCTGTCTACAGACCCTGCTGACTGAGGATGAACCCCTGTCTACAGACCCTGCTGACTGAGGATGAACCCCTGTCTACAGACCCTGCTGACTGAGGATGAACCCCTGTCTACAGACCCTGCTGACTGAGGATGAACCCCTGTCTACAGACCCTGCTGACTGAGGATGAACCCCTGTCTACAGACCCTGCTGACTGAGGATGAACCCCTGTCTACAGACCCTGCTGACTGAGGATGAACCACTGTCTACAGACCCTGCTGACTGAGGATGAACCACTGTCTACAGACCCTGCTGCTGAGGATGAACCACTGTCTACAGACCCTGCTGACTGAGGATGAACCCCTGTCTACAGACCCTGTCTACAGACCCTGCTGACTGAGGATGAACCACTGTCTACAGACCCTGCTGACTGAGGATGAACAACTGTCTACAGACCCTGCTGACTGAGGATGAACCACTGTCTATAGACCCTGCTGACTGAGGATGAACCCCTGTCTACAGACCCTGCTGACTGAGGATGAACCACTGTCTACAGACCCTGCTGACTGAGGATGAACCACTGTCTACAGACCCTGCTGACTGAGGATGAACCACTGTCTACAGACCCTGCTGACTGAGGATGAACCACTGTCTACAGACCCTGCTGACTGAGGATGAACCACTGTCTACAGACCCTGCTGCTGAGGATGAACCACTGTCTACAGACCCTGCTGACTGAGGATGAACCCCTGTCTACAGACCCTGCTGACTGAGGATGAACCACTGTCTACAGACCCTGCTGACTGAGGATGAACCACTGTCTACAGACCCTGCTGACTGAGGATGAACCCCTGTCTACAGACCCTGCTGCTGAGGATGAACCACTGTCTACAGACCCTGCTGCTGAGGATGAACAACTGTCTATAGACCCTGCTGACTGAGGATGAACCCCTGTCTACAGACCCTGCTGACTGAGGATGAACCCCTGTCTACAGACCCTGCTGACTGAGGATGAACCCCTGTCTACAGACCCTGCTGACTGAGGATGAACAACTGTCTATAGACCCTGCTGCTGAGGATGAACCCCTGTCTACAGACCCTGCTGACTGAGGATGAACCACTGTCTGCAGACCCTGCTGCTGAGGATGAACCCCTGTCTACAGACCCTGCTGACTGAGGATGAACCACTGTCTACAGACCCTGCTGACTGAGGATGAACCACTGTCTACAGACCCTGCTGACTGAGGATGAACCCCTGTCTACAGACCCTGCTGACTGAGGATGAACCACTGTCTACAGACCCTGCTGATTGAGGATGAACCCCTGTCTACAGACCCTGCTGACTGAGGATGAACCACTGTCTGCAGACCCTGCTGACTGAGGATGAACCACTGTCTGCAGACCCTGCTGCTGAGGATGAACCACTGTCTACAGACCCTGCTGACTGAGGATGAACCACTGTCTACAGACCCTGCTGACTGAGGATGAACCCCTGTCTACAGACCCTGCTGACTGAGGATGAACCCCTGTCTACAGACCCTGCTGACTGAGGATGAACCCCTGTCTACAGACCCTGCTGACTGAGGATGAACCCCTGTCTACAGACCCTGCTGACTGAGGATGAACCCCTGTCTACAGACCCTGCTGACTGAGGATGAACCCCTGTCTACAGACCCTGCTGACTGAGGATGAACCCCTGTCTACAGACCCTGCTGACTGAGGATGAACCCCTGTCTACAGACCCTGCTGACTGAGGATGAACCCCTGTCTACAGACCCTGCTGACTGAGGATGAACCCCTGTCTACAGACCCTGCTGACTGAGGATGAACCACTGTCTACAGACCCTGCTGACTGAGGATGAACCACTGTCTACAGACCCTGCTGCTGAGGATGAACCACTGTCTACAGACCCTGCTGACTGAGGATGAACCCCTGTCTACAGACCCTGCTGACTGAGGATGAACCCCTGTCTACAGACCCTGCTGACTGAGGATGAACCCCTGTCTACAGACCCTGCTGACTGAGGATGAACCCCTGTCTACAGACCCTGCTGACTGAGGATGAACCACCGTCTACAGACCCTGCTGACTGAGGATGAACCCCTGTCTACAGACCCTGCTGACTGAGGATGAACCACCGTCTACAGACCCTGCTGA
The DNA here is from genome assembly GCF_036934945.1 of Oncorhynchus masou masou. NCBI lineage: Eukaryota > Metazoa > Chordata > Actinopteri > Salmoniformes > Salmonidae > Oncorhynchus > Oncorhynchus masou. The sequence continues at coordinate 4,168 of NW_027004526.1, forward strand.
CTGAGGATGAACCCCTGTCTACAGACCCTGCTGACTGAGGATGAACCACTGTCTACAGACCCTGCTGACTGAGGATGAACCACTGTCTACAGACCCTGCTGACTGAGGATGAACCACTGTCTACAGACCCTGCTGACTGAGGATGAACCCCTGTCTAAAGACCCTGCTGACTGAGGATGAACCCCTGTCTACAGTCCCTGCTGACTGAGGATGAACCCCTGTCTACAGACCCTGCTGACTGAGGATGAACCACTGTCTACAGACCCTGCTGACTGAGGATGAACCACTGTCTATAGACCCTGCTGACTGAGGATGAACCACTGTCTACAGACCCTGCTGACTGAGGATGAACCCCTGTCTACAGACCCTGCTGACTGAGGATGAACCCCTGTCTACAGACCCTGCTGACTGAGGATGAACCACTGTCTACAGACCCTGCTGACTGAGGATGAACCACTGTCTACAGACCCTGCTGCTGAGGATGAACCACTGTCTACAGACCCTGCTGACTGAGGATGAACCCCTGTCTACAGACCCTGCTGACTGAGGATGAACCCCTGTCTACAGACCCTGCTGACTGAGGATGAACCCCTGTCTACAGACCCTGCTGACTGAGGATGAACCCCTGTCTACAGACCCTGCTGACTGAGGATGAACCACTGTCTACAGACCCTGCTGACTGAGGATGAACCCCTGTCTACAGACCCTGCTGACTGAGGATGAACCACCGTCTACAGACCCTGCTGACTGAGGATGA
>NW_027004527.1:0-4924 GCF_036934945.1 Oncorhynchus masou masou
TAGTGTAGTTTTGTGTAGGAGTCTGAATGGTAGATCCAGGGTTAGGTATAGTAGTGTAGTATCATGGAGTGGAGTCTGAATGGTAGATCCAGGGTTAGGTATAGTAGTGTAGTATTGTGGAGGAGTCTGAATGGTAGATCCAGGGTTAGGTATAGTAGTGTAGTATCGTGGAGTGGAGTCTGAATGGTAGATCCAGGGTTAGGCATAGTAGTGTAGTATTGTGGAGGAGTCTGAATGGTAGATCCAGGGTTAGGTATAGTAGTGTAGTATCATGGAGTGGAGTCTGAATGGTAGATCCAGGGTTAGGTATAGTAGTGTAGTATTGTGTAGGAGTCTGAATGGTAGATCCAGGGTTAGGTATAGTAGTGTAGTATCATGGAGTGGAGTCTGAATGGTAGATCCAGGGTTAGGTATAGTAGTGTAGTATTGTGGAGTAGTCTGAATGGTAGATCCAGGGTTAGATATAGTAGTGTAGTTTTTTGGAGTGGAGTCTGAATGGTAGATCCAGGGTTAGGTATAGTAGTGTAGTATTGTGGAGGAGTCTGAATGGTAGATCCAGGGTTAGGTATAGTAGTGTAGTATTGTGGAGGAGTCTGAATGGTAGATCCAGGGTTAGGTATAGTAGTGTAGTATTGTGGAGGAGTCTGAATGGTAGATCCAGGGTTAGGTATAGTAGTGTAGTATTGTGGAGGAGTCTGAATGGTAGATCCAGGGTTAGGTATAGTAGTGTAGTATTGTGGAGGAGTCTGAATGGTAGATCCAGGGTTAGGTATAGTAGTGTAGTATTGTGGAGTGGAGTCTGAATGGTAGATCCAGGGTTAGGTATAGTAGTGTAGTATTGTGGAGGAGTCTGAATGGTAGATCCAGGGTTAGGTATAGTAGTGGTAGTATTGTGGAGGAGTCTGAATGGTAGACCCAGGGTTAGGTATAGTAGTGTAGTATTGTGGAGGAGTCTGAATGGTAGATCCAGGGTTAGGTATAGTAGTGTAGTATTGTGGAGGAGTCTGAATGGTAGATCCAGGGTTAGGTATAGTAGTGTAGTATTGTGGAGGAGTCTGAATGGTAGATCCAGGGTTAGGTATAGTAGTGTAGTATTGTGGAGGAGTCTGAATGGTAGATCCAGGGTTAGGTATAGTAGTGTAGTATTATGGAGGACTCTGAATGGTAGATCCAGGGTTAGGTATAGTAGTGTAGTATTGTGGAGTGGAGTCTGAATGGTAGATCCAGGGTTAGGTATAGTAGTGTAGTATTGTGGATGAGTCTGAATGGTAGATCCAGGGTTAGGTATAGTAGTGTAGTATTGTGGAGGAGGCTGAATGGTAGATCCAGGGTTAGGTATAGTAGTGTAGTATTGTGGAGGAGTCTGAATGGACGACCCAGGGTTAGGTGTAGTAGTGTAGTATTGTGGAGGAGTCTGAATGGTCGACCCAGGGTTAGGTATAGTAGTGTAGTATTATTATGGTAGATCCAGGGTTAGGTATAGTAGTGTAGTATTGTGGAGGAGTCTGAATGGTAGATCTAGGGTTAGGTATAGTAGTGTAGTATTGTAGGTCTGAATGGTAGATCCAGGGGTTAGGTATAGTAGTGTAGTATTGTGGAGTGGAGTCTGAATGGTAGATCCAGGGTTAGGTATAGTAGTGTAGTATTGTGGAGGAGTCTGAATGGTAGATCCAGGGTTAGGTATAGTAGTGTAGTATTGTGGAGGAGTCTGAATGGTAGATCCAGGGTTAGGTATAGTAGTGTAGTATTGTGGAGTGGAGTCTGAATGGTAGATCCAGGGTTAGGTATAGTAGTGTAGTATTGTGGAGGAGTCTGAATGGTAGATCCAGGGTTAGGTATAGTAGTGTAGTATTGTGGAGAGTCTGAATGGTAGATCCAGGTTTAGGTATAGTAGTGTAGTATTGTGGAGGAGTCTGAATGGTAGATCCAGGGTTAGGTATAGTAGTGTAGTATTGTGGAGGAGTCTGAATGGTAGATCCAGGGTTAGGTATAGTAGTGTAGTATTGTGGAGGAGTCTGAATGGTAGATCCAGGGTTAGGTATAGTAGTGTAGTATTGTGGAGGAGTCTGAATGGTAGATCCAGGGTTAGGTATAGTAGTGTAGTATTGTGGAGGAGTCTGAATGGTAGATCCAGGTTAGGTATAGTAGTGTAGTATTGTGGAGGAGTCTGAATGGTAGATCCAGGGTTAGGTATAGTAGTGTAGTATTGTGGAGGAGTCTGAATGGTAGATCCAGGGTTAGGTATAGTAGTGTAGTATGTGGAGGAGTCTGAATGGTAGATCCAGGGTTAGGTATAGTAGTGTAGTATTGTGTAGGAGTCTGAATGGTAGATCCAGGGTTAGGTATAGTAGTGTAGTATCATGGAGTGGAGTCTGAATGGTAGATCCAGGGTTAGGTATAGTAGTGTAGTATTGTGGAGGAGTCTGAATGGTAGATCCAGGGTTAGGTATAGTAGTGTAGTATCATGTGGTGGAGTCTGAATGGTAGATCCAGGGTTAGGTATAGTAGTGTAGTATTGTGGAGGAGTCTGAATGGTAGATCCAGGGTTAGGTATAGTAGTGTAGTATCATGGAGTGGAGTCTGAATGGTAGATCCAGGGTTAGGTATAGTAGTGTAGTATTGTGGAGGAGTCTGAATGGTAGATCCAGGGTTAGGTATAGTAGTGTAGTATCATGGAATGGAGTCTGAATGGTAGATCCAGGGTTAGGTATAGTAGTGTAGTATTGTGGAGGAGTCTGAATGGTAGATCCAGGGTTAGGTATAGTAGTGTAGTATCATGGAGTGGAGTCTGAATGGTAGATCCAGGGTTAGGTATAGTAGTGTAGTATTGTGGAGGAGTCTGAATGGTAGATTCAGGGTTAGGTATAGTAGTGTAGTATCATGGAGTGGAGTCTGAATGTTAGATCCAGGGTTAGGTATAGTAGTGTAGTATTGTGTGAATGGTAGATCCAGGGTTAGGTATAGTAGTGTAGTATTGTGGAGGAGTCTGAATGGTAGATCCAGGGTTAGGTATAGTAGTGTAGTATTGTAGGAATCTGAGGAGATTCTGAATGGTAGATCCAGGGTTAGGTATAGGGGTAGTGTAGTATTGTGGAGGAGTCTGAATGGTAGATCCAGGGTTAGGTATAGTAGTGTAGTATTGTGGAGGAGTCTGAATGGTAGATCCAGGGTTAGGTATAGTAGTGTAGTATTGTGGAGGAGTCTGAATGGTAGATCCAGGGTTAGGTATAGTAGTGTAGTATTGTGGGGGAGTCTGAATGGTAGATCCAAGGTTAGGTATAGTAGTGTATTATTGTGGAGGAGTCTGAATGGTAGATCCAGGGTTAGGTATAGTAGTGTAGTATTGTGGAGGAGTCTGAATGGTAGATCCAGGGTAAGTTATAGTAGGGTAGTATTGTGGAGGAGTCTGAATGGTAGATCCAGGGTTAGGTATAGTAGTGTGGTATTGTGGAGTCTGAATGGTAGATCCAGGGTTAGGTATAGTAGTGTAGTATTGTGGAGGAGTCTGAATGGTAGATCCAGGGTTAGGTATAGTAGTGTTGTATTGTGGAGGAGTCTGAATGGTAGATCCAGGGTTAGGTATAGTAGTGTAGTATTGTGGAGGAGTCTGAATGGTAGATCCAGGGTTAGGTATAGTAGTGTAGTATTGTGGAGGAGTCTGAATGGTAGATCCAGGGTTAGGTATAGTAGTGTAGTATTGTGGAGGAGTCTGAATGGTAGATCCAGGGTTAGGTATAGTAGTGTAGTATTGTGGAGGAGTCTGAATGGTAGATCCAGGGTTAGGTATAGTAGTGTAGTATTGTGGAGGAGTCTGAATGGTAGATCCAGGGTTAGGTATAGTAGTGTAGTATTGTGGAGGAGTCTGAATGGTAGATCCAGGTTGGTATAGTAGTGTAGTATTGTGGAGGAGTCTGAATGGTAGATCCAGGGTTAGGTATAGTAGTGTAGTATTGTGGAGGAGTCTGAATGGTAGATCCAGGGTTAGGTATAGTAGTGTAGTATTGTGGAGGAGTCTGAATGGTAGATCCAGGGTTAGGTATAGTAGTGTAGTATTGTGGAGTGAGTCTGAATGTTAGATCCAGGGTTAGGTATAGTAGTGTAGTATTGTGGAGGAGTCTGAATGGTAGATCCAGGGTTAGGTATAGTAGTGTAGTATTGTGGAGGAGTCTGAATGGTAGATCCGGGGTTAGGTATAGTAGTGTAGTATTGTGGAGGAGTCTGAATGGTAGATCCAGGGTTAGGTATAGTAGTGTAGTATTGTGGAGTGAGTCTGAATGGTAGATCCAGGGTTAGGTATAGTAGTGTAGTATTGTGGAGGAGTCTGAATGGTAGATCCAGGGTTAGGTATAGTAGTGTAGTATTGTGGAGTGGAGTCTGAATGGTAGATCCAGGGTTAGGTATAGTAGTGTAGTATTGTGGAGGAGTCTGAATGGTAGATCCAGGGTTAGGTATAGTAGTGTAGTATTGTGGGGTGGAGTCTGAATGGTAGATCCAGGGTTAGGTATAGTAGTGTAGTATTGTGGGGTGGAGTCTGAATGGTAGATCCAGGGTTAGGTATAGTAGTGTAGTATCATGGAGTGGAGTCTGAATGGTAGATCCAGGGTTAGGTATAGTAGTGTAGTATTGTGGAGTAGTCTGAATGGTAGATCCAGGGTTAGGTATAGTAGTGTAGTATCATGGAGTGGAGTCTGAATGGTAGATCCAGGGTTAGGTATAGTAGTGTAGTATTGTGGAGGAGTCTGAATGGTAGATCCAGGGTTAGGTATAGTAGTGTAGTATCATGGAGTGGAGTCTGAATGGTAGATCCAGGGTTAGGTATAGTAGTGTAGTATTGTGGAGGAGTCTGAATGGTAGATCCAGGGTTAGGTATAGTAGTGTAGTATCATGGAGTGGAGTCTGAATGGTAGATCCAGGGTTAGGTATA
>NW_027004528.1:0-4924 GCF_036934945.1 Oncorhynchus masou masou
GCGGTGTGTGTGTGTTACTGAGGCAGCGGTGTGTGTGTGTTACTGAGGCAGCGGTGTGTGTGTGTTACTGAGACAGTGATGTGTGTGTGTTACTGAGACAGCGGTGTGTGTGTGTTACTGAGGCAGCGGTGTGTGTGTGTTACTGAGGCAGCGGTGTGTGTGTGTTACTGAGACAGCGGTGTGTGTGTGTTACTGAGGCAGCGGTGTGTGTGTGTTACTGAGACAGTGATGTGTGTGTTACTGAGGCAACGGTGTGTGTGTGTTACTGAGGCAGCGGTGTGTGTGTGTTACTGAGGCAACGGTGTGTGTGTGTTACTGAGGCAGCGGTGTGTGTGTGTTACTGAGACAGCGGTGTGTGTGTGTTACTGAGGCAACGGTGTGTGTGTGTTACTGAGGCAGTGATGTGTGTGTGTTACTGAGACAACGGTGTGTGTGTGTTACTGAGGCAGCGGTGTGTGTGTGTTACTGAGACAGTGATGTGTGTGTTACTGAGGCAACGGTGTGTGTGTGTTACTGAGGCAGCGGTGTGTGTGTGTTACTGAGACAGTGATGTGTGTGTGTTACTGAGACAACGGTGTGTGTGTGTTACTGAGGCAGCGGTGTGTGTGTGTTACTGAGACAGCGGTGTGTGTGTGTTACTGAGGCAGCGGTGTGTGTGTGTTACTGAGGCAGTGATGTGTGTGTGTTACTGAGACAACGGTGTGTGTGTGTTACTGAGGCAGCGTGTGTGTGTGTTACTGAGACAGTGATGTGTGTGTGTTACTGAGGCAACGGTGTGTGTGTGTTACTGAGGCAGCGGTGTGTGTGTGTTACTGAGGCAGCGGTGTGTGTGTGTTACTGAGGCAGCGGTGTGTGTGTGTGTTACTGAGGCAGCGGTGTGTGTGTGTGTGAGTTGAGTGTAATGTGTGTGTGTTCTGCAGACTGGGACAAGCATGCTGGGATCTGTTTTCATGGCCTCAGTTATAGGATTCATTGCCCTTCATGGTTGTGAGGTCTGGGGTTTGCTCACCAACCAAGAATTCACAAAAATAGGACAAACACCAAATTGAGACTGCATGAAGAATTCTGCAAATATATCCTCAGTGTACAACGTAAAACACCAAATAATGCATGCAGAGCAGAATTAGGCCGATACCACTAATTATCAAAATTCAGAAAAGAGACTTTCTATTCTACAACCACCTAAAAGGAAAACGATTCTCAAACCTTCCATAACAAAGCCATCACCTACAGGGAGATGAACCTGGAGAAGAGTCCCCTAAGAAAGCTGGTCCTGGGACTCTGTTCACAAACACAAACACACTCCACAGAGCCCCAGGACAGCAACACAATTAGACCCAACCAAATCATGAGAAGACAAAAATATCATTACTTGACACATTGGAAAGAATTTACAAAAAAACAGAGCAACTAGAATGCTATTTGGCCCTAAACAGAGAGTACACAGTGGCAGAATACCTGACCACTGTGACTGACCCACACTTAAGGAAAGCTTTGTCTATGTACAGACTCCGTGAGCATTGCCTTGCTATTAAGAAAGGCTGCCGAAGGCAGACATGGCTCTCAAGAGAAGACCGGCTATGTGCACAATGCCCACAAAATGAGGTGGAAACTGACCTGTACTTCCTAACCTGCTGCCAAATGTATGACCATATTAGAGACACATATTTCCCTTAGATTACACAGACCCACAAAGAATGAAAACAAATTTTGATATACTCCCATATCTATTGGGTGAAATACCACAGTGTGCCATTACAGCAGCAAGATTTGTGAACTGTTGCCACAAGAAAAGGGCAACCAGTGAAGAACAAAATTGTAAATTGTAAATACATGTCACGCCTTGGTCTTAGTATTGTGTGTTTTAGTTTATTAGTTAGTCAGACCAGGGTGTGACATGGGGTTATTATGTATTGTATTTCCGTATTGGGGTTTGTAGTGTTTGGTTTGGTAGTTGCAACCTATATTTATGTTTATTTATTTGCTCCTTTGTACTTTAACTATTTGCACATCATTACAACACTGTATAAAGACATAATATGACATTTGAAATGTCTTTATTCTTATGGAACTTTTGTAAGTGTAAAGTTTACTGTAAATTAGTTAACTTTTTAAAATGATCTATTTCACTTGCTTTGGCAATGTAAACCTGTTTCCCATGCCAATAAAGCCCCTTGAATTGAGCCAGAGAGAGAGTTGGGCAGACAGATAAGACCGAGACCAGGGAGGCTGAGGATAAAGTGAGAGCTGGGTCAGAGAGAAAGATCAAGAGAGAGGAAAGGCTGCTCTAGCGGGAAGAGTGTTGACCTCTTGGGATAAAACAAAGGCCTGCACATCATGTAGATCAGGTCGTAATTGCATTGTCAGGAAAAATTCCTGTCCTTAACCATAATGGACACAGTCACACTGTTCCTACTTCAGTTGTAGTGAGAGATCAGCAGCTGTCAGCTGTACTGTAAAGCCTGGGATTGGATCCAACCTATTATTATCACACTGCAGCCACCTTCACGTATAATTCATCTGTATTGTGTTTCTGTGTGTGTCCTTGTGAGGCTGTGTGTGTGTGTGGTGAATCTGCGTATGTATCTGTGTGTATCTGTGTGAAGCTCCTCACACAATGTAACAAATGTTTTATTGTGATGTGTTCAGAAGTGCGTTTTCTTTGGAACCAGCGTCTGCAGTACTCTGTTCTCTGATGTATTCTGTAGTACTCTGTTCTCTGATGTATTCTGTAGTACTCTGTTCTCTGATGTATTCTGTAGTACTCTGTTCTCTGATGTATTCTGTAGTACTCTGTTCTCTGATGTATTCTGTAGTACTCTGTTCTCTGATGTATTCTGTAGTACTCTGTTCTCTGATGTATTCTGTAGTACTCTGTTCTCTGATGTATTCTGTAGTACTCTGTTCTCTGATGTATTCTGTAGTACTCTGTTCTCTGATGTATTCTGTAGTACTCTGTTCTCTGATGTATTCTGTAGTACTCTGTTCTCTGATGTATTCTGTAGTACTCTGTTCTCTGATGTATTCTGTAGTACTCTGTTCTCTGATGTATTCTGTAGTACTCTGTTCTCTGATGTATTCTGTAGTACTCTGTTCTCTGATGTATTCTGTAGTACTCTGTTCTCTGATGTATTCTGTAGTACTCTGTTCTCTGATGTATTCTGTAGTACTCTGTTCTCTGATGTATTCTGTAGTACTCTGTTCTCTGATGTATTCTGTAGTACTCTGTTCTCTGATGTATTCTGTAGTACTCTGTTCTCTGATGTATTCTGTAGTACTCTGTTCTCTGATGTATTCTGTAGTACTCTGTTCTCTGATGTATTCTGTAGTACTCTGTTCTCTGATGTATTCTGTAGTACTCTGTTCTCTGATGTATTCTGTAGTACTCTGTTCTCTGATGTATTCTGTAGTACTCTGTTCTCTGATGTATTCTGTAGTACTCTGTTCTCTGATGTATTCTGTAGTACTCTGTTCTCTGATGTATTCTGTAGTACTCTGTTCTCTGATGTATTCTGTAGTACTCTGTTCTCTGATGTATTCTGTAGTACTCTGTTCTCTGATGTATTCTGTAGTACTCTGTTCTCTGATGTATTCTGTAGTACTCTGTTCTCTGATGTATTCTGTAGTACTCTGTTCTCTGATGTATTCTGTAGTACTCTGTTCTCTGATGTATTCTGTAGTACTCTGTTCTCTGATGTATTCTGTAGTACTCTGTTCTCTGATGTATTCTGTAGTACTCTGTTCTCTGATGTATTCTGTAGTACTCTGTTCTCTGATGTATTCTGTAGTACTCTGTTCTCTGATGTATTCTGTAGTACTCTGTTCTCTGATGTATTCTGTAGTACTCTGTTCTCTGATGTATTCTGTAGTACTCTGTTCTCTGATGTATTCTGTAGTACTCTGTTCTCTGATGTATTCTGTAGTACTCTGTTCTCTGATGTATTCTGTAGTACTCTGTTCTCTGATGTATTCTGTAGTACTCTGTTCTCTGATGTATTCCGTATGGAGCACTGGCCTTGAATGAACCTCATTCTGAACTCTGGGTTGGGTTGGGGTCAGTACCATTTCAATCCAGCCAATTTATTAGGAGAAGAATTTAAATTCCAAGTGCCATTTATTTTTGATGAGGATGTTTCCATTCTTGAACTGGAATTTCAATTTATTTCCTGAATCACATGAATTCAAATAGAACATGTAGCGATAGAACATGTAGCAACAGAACATGCAGTAATAGAACATGCAGTAACAGAACATGCAGTAACAGAACATGCAGTAACAGAACATGTAGGAATAGAACATGCAGTAATCAGATACAGTATAGGAAGAGAATGACATGCAGTAATATAACATGTATATAGAACATGTAGTAATAGAACATGCAGTAAGTAATAGAACATGCAGTAATAGAACATGTAGTAATATAACATGCAGTAATAGAACATGCAGTAAGTCATAGAACATGCAGTAACAGAACATGTAGTAATAGAACATATAGTAATATAACATGCAGTAACAGAACATGCAGTAACAGAACATGCAGTAACAGAACATGTAGGAATAGAACATGCAGTAATAGATACATGTAGCAATAGAACATGTAGTAATAGAGCATGTCTGTATTAGAACAGTAGTAATAGAACATGCAGTAATATAACATGCAGTAAGTAATAGAACATGCAGTAAGTAATAGAACATGCAGTAACAGAACATATAGTAATAGAACATATAGTAATATAACATATAGTAATATAACATGCAGTAATAGAACATGCAGTAATAGAACATGCAGTAATAGAACATGCAGTAATAGAACATGTAGTAATAGAACATGTAGTAATAGAACATGTAGTAATAGAACATGTAGTAATAGAACATGTAGTAATAGAACATGTAGTAATAGAACATGCAGTAATAGAACATGTAG
>NW_027004529.1:0-4921 GCF_036934945.1 Oncorhynchus masou masou
TCCCCATTGCTGCTTTTGTCCCTGTGTTTTTCCCTTGACCCCCATTATTGTTTTGCACCTGTGTCTGCGTTTCCCCTGATTGTATTTAAACCCTTTGTTTCCCTCAGTTCTGTGCTCTGTGTTTTGTATGTTAGCTTTCCCTGCCCTAGTGTTCTGTGTGCTCTTGTCGGTTCCGGGTAACGTTCTTGTAGGTATTCTGTTTTTTGTTTTTGTTTAGTTTCGGTGAGTTTCTTTTTAGGTCTTTTTGTGTTTTCCTTCCTTCCACCTTTTGGATTTGCCATTTTTTATTTAAGGATTTTCTCTTTATTACATACACCGTCTTAAGTACTGCTGTGTCTGCCTCATCTTCTGGGTTCTGCTGTCTATTCGAAATGGCTCAGTTGGTTAAGTGACTGTTTCTCACTCCGGAGACCCAGGTTCGAGAAGCCGGGTCCTGACAGAAACACAAGGAGCCAAAAATGAACCCAGGAGGCAGCCAGTTCCCCAGGACCTTTTTGCCACGCTGTCCCACCACCAGGAGACTGTCCAACGCCCACGAAGCCGCCCTGGTTCAGCAAGGGCAGCAATGACTGGAACATTCTCATCTTCTGTCAGAATGCTGACTTCCATTAAGCAAATATCGATGGAAACACCCGGCAACAGTTCACGTCCCAGTACCTCAAGTTCACGTACCCATGGCAGTTAACCCCCTGGCTGGTCTCGTCTTCCACCTCTAGCAGGTTCTCAGGTGATCCAAGTGCTTGTAAAGGGTTTCTCACTCAATGTTCTCTCTCCTTTGAGCTGCAACCCTCATTCGTTTCCCACCGACCGGTCTAGATTGCATATATCATCACCCTGCTGTCGGAAAAAAGCCCTGGCCTGGGCTACTGCTGTGTGGGATGCCCATAGTTCCTGCTGTGCCAGCTACTCTGCCTTTGCTGAGGAATTCAAACGAGTGTTTCAAGGCCCATGCAGTGGTTCTGACTCAGCCAAACAACTCCCTGACTCTCCATTCAAGTTGGCCTCACGCATTGACCAGCGTCTGAGAGAGAGAGAACTCAACCGTAGACCTCTAGCCCCTATCAGTCCCAGCTCCGAGTCCCCACCTTTATCATCACTGGCTCCACGGAACCCATGCAGATTGGACGCATCTCCCAGGCTGAGAGAGACCGCCGGATGAGGGAGCGACGCTGTCTATATTGCGGCAAACCGGGCCATTTCCGTTCCACGTGTCCCGGGCTCCAGGGAAACGCTCTGTCCCGTACAGACCGGGGGGAACTGTAACGGGAAACATAACCTCCTCCCATCCGTCCAACTCCCGTCTGCTCATTCCAGTCACCCTCTCCTGGGACAACCACAAGCTTCACCTTCAAGCCTTGGTAGACTCTGGAGCCGCAGGTAACTTCATGGATGGTGTCTGGGCGAAGGAGAATGGCGTTCCCTCTGAACCTCTAAGTGACCCCATGAGGGTTACTACATTGGATGGAAGCCCTTTGGGATCTGGACTTGTCACTCATGTCACTACCTCCTTGAGACTTTCAGTTTCACAACACCAGGAATTGATGAACTTTCATTTGATCTCCTGTTCCGAGTTCCCTCTCGTCCTTGGATACCCCTGGCTTCACAGCCATAACCCTCACATCGACTGGTCTGTGGGCACTATCAAGCAGTGGGGTCCTACGTGCCAAGCTACTTGTATTTTCCAGAATTCCCGAGTTCTACTCCCGAGTCTTTAGAATCCATCGACCTGACCCGAGTTCCCGAGTGTTACCATGACCTCAAACTGGTGTTTAGCAAACAGAGGGCCACCATGCTACCACCCCATAGATCTTACGATTGCCCCATCGACCTGTTTCCGGGCACTTGCCCCCCAGGGGTCGGATCTTTTCCCTATCTCCACCCGAACGAGCTGCTATGGATACCTACATCAAGGACTCTCTGGAAGCAGGCCTCATGCGTCCATCCACCTCCCCGGCGGGAGCAGGGTTTTTCTTTGTGGCCAAGAAAGACGGTGGGTTACGTCCTTGCATCGACTACCGGGGACTCAATGACATAACCGTCCGTAACCGTTACCCGCTACCCCTTATGGCCACAGCCTTCGAGCTGCTCCAGGAAGCAGTTGTTTTCACTAAGCTTGACCTGCGGAACGCATACCATCTTGTGCGGATCAGACCTGGTGGCCGAGTGGAAGACCGCTTTCAACACGCCTACTGGTCACTATGAATACTTGGTGATGCCCTTCGGCCTGACCAACGCCCCAGCGGTGTTCAAGCGCTCATAAACGATGTGCTTAGGGATATGCTTAACATATTTGTGTTCGTTTACTTGGATGACATCCTCATCTTTCGAGCTCCCTTCAAGAACACACTAAGCATGTCAGACAAGTACTCAAACGCCTCCTGGACAGCCATCTGTACGTTAAGCCGGAAAAATGTGAATTCCATTCATCCGAGTACAATTCCTGGGATTTGTAGTGGAACCCGGTCGAATCCAAATGGACCCTAGGAAGGTAGGGGCGGTAGCGGATTGGCCCACCCCAAATCCGTTAAGGATGTTCAGCGTTTCCTGGGCTTCACAAACTTTTACCGCAAGTTCATCAAGAACTTCAGTTTGGTGGCAGCTCCTCTCTCAGCTTTAACCAAAGGTGGCAATGCAAGGTTTTTTGGGAAGAGAAGCTGACGGCCTTCCAGGACTCAAGCAGCGCATCCTCTCTGTCGCTTTCTTCTCACACCGGCTTACCCCGACTGAGAGGAACTACGATGTGGGGATCGTGAACTCTAGCGGTTAAGATGGCATTGAAGGAATGGAGACACTGGCTCGAGGGGCTTCTCACCCGTTTCCAAGTGCTTACGGACCACAAAAATCTGGAGTATATCCAGCAGGCGAAGGCGATTGAACTCTAGACAAGCTAGATGGTCTCTTTTCTTCAATCGATTCCAGTTTATCCTCACCTGCTCGGCCGGGTCGAAGAATCTCAAACCGGATGCCCTGTCCCGAGGTCTACGCTCCTGCCATTCGAGATGACACGGACATGCCTGTCCTTCCTGCTGCTAAGATTGTGGCTCCGATCTCGTGGCAAGTTGAGGATACCGTGAGACGTGCTCAAGCTAACTTGAACCGGACCCTAAAGGAGAGGCCCTGCCAATCGGTTGTTTGTCCCCAAGGCAGTGAGGACTCAGGTCCTTCTGTGGGGCACTCCTCTCGCCTCACCTGTCATCCGGGCGTAGGTCGCACCTTGGAGTTCATCCAGCGTAAGTTCTGGTGGCCTACCATAAGAGAAGACGTTGCCACTTTCGTCAATGCCTGCCCCGTGTGCTGCCAGGGCAAATCTTCTCACCTCCGCCCTCAAGGACTCCTTCACCCTTTACCTGTTCCCCACAGACCCTGGTCCCATATCTCATTGGACTTTATTACTGGACTTCCTCCATCCCATGGCAATACTACTATCCTAGTCATAATCGACAGGTTTTCAAAGGCGGCCAGGTTCGTCCCTCTGACTAAGTTACCTTCTGCCAAGGAAACGGCTGAGTTGGTAATTAATCATGTGTTCCGAGTCTTCGGCATTCCTCAAGATGTGGTTTCTGACAGAGGTCCCCAGTTCGCCTCAAGGTTTTGGAAGGCCTTCTGCCAACTCATGGGGGCTTCTGCCAGTCTATCTTCAGGGTACCATCCGGAGTCCAACGGCCAAACAGAGAGGATGAATCAAGAGCTGGAAACCACCCTCCGATGTATGACTCGTGACAACCCGTCCACATGGTCATCCTTTATTGTTTGGGCCGAATACGCGCACAACACCTTGCGCTCCTCCTCCACTGGTATGTCCCCGCACGAGTGTCAGTTTGGCTATGCTCCTCCATTGTTCCCGGACCAGGAGGCAGAAGTCAGAGTGCCTTCAGCCTTGAGATTCGTCAGACGCTGTCGGCTTATGTGGAGGAAGACCCGTCTTAATCTGATGCGTTCCTCACAGAGGTATCAACAACAAGCCAACAGACGTCGCCGTCCCGGGCCTACCCTGCGCCCCGGCCAGAGAGTCTGGCTCTCCACAAGAGACTTACCTCTACGGGTGGAGTCTCGCAAGCTGTCCCAAAAATACATCGGTCCCTTCAAGGTTGCCAGGAGAGTTAACCCAGTTTCTTATCGCCTACACTTACCCAGATCCCTTAAGATTAATCCCACATTTCATGTGTCTTTGTTAAAACCTGTTGTTTTTCTCCCCTTGTCCCGGCAGACAGACCTCCCCTCCGCCTCGTGTCATTGGAGGCCAGCCGGCTTATACCGTCCACCGGATACTGGATTCCCGCCGGGTGCAGCGGTCCTGGCAGTATCTGGTGGACTGGGAAGGCTACGGTCCTGAGGAGCGCTCCTGGGTTCCTGCCAAAGACATCCTGGACCCTGACCTCATTCGTCAGTTCAGGGTCCTCCACCCTGAGAGAGCTGGTAGGAACGTCAGGAGCCGTTCCTAGGGGGGATTCTGTCAGGATTTGGCCAGGGTTGTTCCAGTTGTTTGTCAGTAGATGTCCCCATTGTGCTTTTTGTCCCTGTGTTTTTCCCTTGATCCCCATTATTGTTTGCACCTGTGTCTCGTTTCCCCTGATTGTATTTAAACCCTTTGTTTCCCTCAGTTCTGTGCTCTGTGTTTGTATGTTAGCACCCTGCCCTAGTGTTCTGTGTGCTCTTGTCGATTCCGGGTAACGTTCTTGTGGTATTCTGTTTTTTGTTTTTGTTTAGTTTTGGTGAGTTTCTTTTTAGGTCTTTTTGTGTTTTACCTTCCACCTTTTGGATTTGCCATTTTTTATTTTAGGATTTTTCTTTATTAAATACACCGTCTTAAGTACTGCTGTGTCTGCCTCATCTTCTGGGTTCTGCTGTCTATTCGTGGCTCAGTTGGTTAAGTGACTGTTTCTCACTCCGGAGACCCAGGTTCGAAACCGGGTCCTGACAG
>NW_027004530.1:0-4919 GCF_036934945.1 Oncorhynchus masou masou
TACATTTACATTTACATTTAAGTCATTTAGCAGACGCTCTTATCCAGAGCGACTTACAAATTGGTGAATTCACCTTCTGACATCCAGTGGAACAGCCACTTTACAATAGTGCATCTAAATCATTAAGGGGGGTGGTGAGAAGGATTACTTATCCTATCCTAGGTATTCCTTGAAGAGGTGGGGTTTCAGGTGTCTCCGGAAGGTGGTGATTGACTCCGCTGTCCTGGCGTCGTGAGGGAGTTTGTTCCACCATTGGGGGGCCAGAGCAGCGAACAGTTTTGACTGGGCTGAGCGGGAACTGTACTTCCTCAATGGTAGGGAGGCGAGCAGGCCAGAGGTGGATGAACGCAGTGTCCTTGTTTGGGTGTAGGGCCTGATCAGAGCCTGGAGGTACTGCGGTGCCGTTCCCCTCACAGCTCCGTAGGCAAGCACCATGGTCTTGTAGCGGATGCGAGCTTCAACTGGAAGCCAGTGGAGAGAGCGGAGGAGCGGGGTGACGTGGAGAGAACTTAGGCTGGGTCCTGGGGCTGCGGCGTTTCCTGATGAGTTGTGGGCTCAATGGCACCGGCAGGAGCCCAAGCCAACAGCGAGTTGCAGTAATC
Source organism: Oncorhynchus masou masou (assembly GCF_036934945.1). NCBI lineage: Eukaryota > Metazoa > Chordata > Actinopteri > Salmoniformes > Salmonidae > Oncorhynchus > Oncorhynchus masou. The sequence goes on from NW_027004530.1 coordinate 603, forward strand.
CAGACGGGAGATGACAAGTGCCTGGATTAGGACCTGCGCCGCTTCCTGTGTGAGGCAGGGTCGCACTCTGTGGATGTTGTAGAGCATGAACCTACAGGAACGGGCCACCGCCATGATGTTGGCTGAGAACAACAGGGTGTTGTTCAGGATCACGCCAAGGTTCTTAGCGCCTGGGAGGAGGACACAATGGAGTTGTCAACCGTGATGGCGTAGATCATGGAACGGGGCAGTCCTTCCCCGGGAGGAAGAGCAGCTCCGTCTTGCCGAGGTTCAGCTTGAGGTGGTGATCCGTCATCCACACTGATATGTCTGCCAGACATGCAGAGATGCGATTCGGGCCACCTGGTCATCAGAAGGGGGAAAGGGAGAAGATTAATTGTGTGTCGTCTGCATAGCAATGATAGGAGAGACCATGTGAGGTTATGACAGAGCCAAGTGACTTGGTGTATAGCGAGAATAGGAGAGGGCCTAGAACAGAGCCCTGGGGGACACCAGTGGTGAGAGCGTGGTGAGGAGACAGATTCTCGCCACGCCACCTGGTAGGAGCGACCTGTCAGGTAGGACGCAATCCAAGCGTGGGCCGCGCCGGAGATGCCCAACTCGGAGAAGGTGGAGAGGAGGATCTGATGGTTCACAGTATCGAAGGCAGCCGATAGGTCTAGAAGGCTGAGAGCAGAGGAGAGAGAGTTAGCTTTAGCAGTGCGGAGCGCTCCGTGATGCAGAGAAGAGTTAGTCCCAGTTGAATGACTAGTCTTGAAACCTGACTGATTTGGATCAAGAAGGTCATTCTGAGAGATAGCGGGAGAGCTGGCCAAGGACGGCACGTTCAAGAGTTTTGGAGAGAAAAGAAAGAAGGGATACTGGTCTGTAGTTGTTGACATCGGAGGGATCGAGTGTAGGTTTTTTCAGAAGGGTGCAACTCTCGCTTCTCTTGAAGACGGAAGGGACGTAGCCAGCGGTCAGGGATGAGTTGATGAGCGAGGTGAGGTAAGGAGAAGGTCCCCGGAAATGGTCTGGAGAAGAGAGGAGGGGATAGGGTCGAGCGGGCAGGTTGTTGGGCGGCCGGCCTTTCACAAGAAGCGAGATTTCATCTGGAGAGAGAGGGAGAAAGAGGTCAGAGCACAGGGTAGGGCAGTGTGAGCAGAACCAGCGGTGTCGCTTGACTTAGCAAACGAGGATCGGATGTCGTCGACCTTCTTTTCAAAATGGTTGACGAAGTCATCTGCAGAGAGGGAGGAGGGGGGAGGGGAGGAGGATTCAGGAGGAGGAGAAGGTGGCAAAGAGCTTCCTAGGGTTAGAGGCAGATGCTTGGAATTTAGAGTGGTAGAAAGTGGCTTTAGCAGCAGAGACAGAGGAGGAAAATGTAGAGAGGAGGGAGGAAAGGATGCCAGGTCCGCAGGGAGGCGAGTTTTCCTCCATTTCCGTCGGCTGCCCGGAGCTCTGTTCTGTGAGCTCGCAATGAGTCATCGAGCCACGGAGCGGGGAGGGGAGGACCGAGCGGCCTGGAGGATAGGGGACATAGAGAGTCAAAGGATGCAGAAAGGGAAGAGAGGAGGGTTGAGGAGGCAGAATCAGGAGAAAGGTTGGAGAAGGTATGAGCAGAGGGAAGAGATGATAGGATGGAAGAGGAAAGAGTAGCGGGGGAGAGAGAGCGAAGGTTGGGACGGCGCGATACCATCCGAGAGGGGCAGTGTGGGAAGTGTTGGATGAGAGCGAGAGGGAAAAGGATACAAGGTAGTGGTCGGAGACTTGGAGGGGAGTTGCAGTGAGGTTAGTGGAAGAACAGCATCTAGTAAAGATGAGGTCGAGCGTATTGCCTGCCTTGTGAGTAGGGGGAAGGTGAGAGGGTGAGGTCAAAAGAGGAGAGGAGTGGAAAGAAGGAGGCAGAGAGGAATGAGTCAAAGGTAGACGGGGAGGTTAAAGTCGCCCAGGACTGTGAGAGGTGAGCCGTCCTCAGGAAAGGAGCTTATCAAGGCATCAAGCTCATTGATGAACTCTCCGAGGGAACCTGGAGGGCGATAAATGATAAGGATGTTAAGCTTGAAAGGGCTGGTAACTGTGACAGCATGGAATTCAAAGGAGGCGATAGATAGATGGGTAAGGGGAGAGAGAGAGAATGACCACTTGGGAGAGATGAGGATCCCGGTGCCACCACCCCGCTGACCAGAAGCTCGGGTGTGCGAGAACACGGGCGGACGAAGAGAGAGCAGTAGGAGTAGCAGTGTTATCTGTGGTGATCCATGTTTCCGTCAGTGCCAGGAAGTCGAGGGACTGGAGGGAGGCATAGGCTGAGATGAACTCTGCCTTGTTGGCCGCAGATCGGCAGTTCCAGAGGCTACCGGAGACCAGGAACTCCACGTGGGTCGTGCGCGCTGGGACCACCAGATTAGGTGGCCGCGGCCACGCGGTGTGGAGCGTTTGTATGGTCTGTGCAGAGAGGAGAGAACAGGGATAGATAGACACATAGTTAACAGGGTACAGAAGAGGCTACGCTAATGCAAAGGAGATTGAATGACAAGTGGACTACACGCTCGAATGTTCAGAAAGTTAAGCTTACGTAGCAAGAATCTTATTGACTAAAATGATTGAAATGATACAGTACTGCTGGAGTAGGCTAGCTGGTAGTGGCTGCGATGTTGACACTACACTAATCAAGTCGCTCCGCCGAGTGTAATAGTTTCTACAGTGTTGCTATTCTGGGGCTAGCTGGCTAGCTAGCAAGGTTGATTGGGCTACTTTAAAAGAACGCAATAGCTGGCTGGCTAGAAAAATCGCTCTAGGCTACACAATTGTCTTAGAAACAAGACGGAAGCTAGCTAGCTACGATCAAACAAAACAAAGTTGTACTGTAATAGTTACTACAGTGCTGCCATTAGTCTGGGGGCTAGCTGGCTAGCACAAGTTAGAAGAACGACAATAGCTGGCCAGCTAACCTAGAAAATCGCTCTAGACTACACAATTGTCTTAGATACAAAGATCGGCTATGTAGCTAGCTAGCTACGATCAAACAAAACAAACCGTTGTACTGTAAAGTTACTAAGTGCTGCTATTCGGGGCTAGCTGGCTAGCTATGTTAGAAGAACGACAATATGGAATGTTGACCGGGTAGTTGAGTTCAATTGCAGAGGTTGGCTAGCTGTTGGCTAGCTAGGCTAGCAGGCATTTCCTACGTTAAGGACGCATAACAGTTTACGCTAACCCGGTAAATTAAGATAATCACTCTAAGTCTACACTCTAAAACTGCACAATTATCTTGGATACGAAGACAACTATGTAGCTAGCTGACACTACGCTAATCGAGTCGTTCAGTAGAGTGTAATAGTTTCTACAGTGCTAGTGGACAGTGGATGTTAGCTAGCTGCTTAGCTAGCTGCTGGGCAGATACGTTAGGACGACGAAATACGATAATTATGCAATTGTCGTTGATACAAAGACGGCTATGTAGCTGGCTAAGAAGAAATTGCTAAGATTAGACAAATCAAACCGTTGTACTATAACGAAATGTAATGAAAAGTTATACTACCTGCGGACCGAAGTGTAGATGCGACCGCTCGCTCCAACCGGAACCGGAAACCACGCATCAAATTACACTCACTTATTGTTTCGTTAGCTAGCGTACCTACCCTTAATGCTCCAGAAAAAAAAAAAAAAAAAAAAATTTCAAATAATACTTTCATATAATATCAAAATAGGTAACCAGTCGCGATGGTAAACCAAATTGCATTCTCGTCATTTCTCCTTCCTTCAGGCTTCTTTTTCTTCTTTGGACTTTATATGGCGGTTGGCAACCAACTTTAAGGTGCATTACCAACATCAACTGGACTGGAGTATGGACCCCAGTTCATCTTTCAATCACCCATGTGGGTATATACTAAGACAGTCATGAAGAGGGCACAACAAAACCTTTTCCCCCTCAGGAGTCTGAAAAGATTTGGCATGGGTCCCCAGATCCTCGAAAGGTAATGCAGCTGCACCATCGAGAGCATCCTGACCGGTTGCCTCATCGCCTGGAATGGCAACTGCTCGGCATCTGACCATAAGGCGCTACAGAGGGTAGTGCGAACGGCCCAATACATCACTGTGGCCAAGGTTCCTGCCATCCAGGACCTATATAATAGGCAGTGTCAGAGGAAAGCCCACAAAATTGTCAGAGACTCCAGTCACCCAAGTCATAGACTGTACCCCCGCACACTGACTCGGTACCGGTGCTCCCTGTATATAGCCTCATTATTGTTATTCTCATTCTGTTACTTTTTATTATTACTTTTTATTTTAGTCTACTTGGTAAACGTTTTCTTCTTCTTGAACTGCACTGTT
>NW_027004531.1:0-57500 GCF_036934945.1 Oncorhynchus masou masou
AGTCAGTACTGAGTACTGAACAGTCGGGTCTGGGTTACCTTCAGACAGTCACTGACAGTCAGTACTGGGTTCCCTTCAGACAGTCAGGTCTGGGTTCCCTTCAGACAGTCATGTCTGGGTTCCCTTCAGACAGTCAGGTCTGGGTTCCTTCAGACAGTCATGTCTGGGTTCCTTCAGACAGTCAGGTCTGGGTTCCCTTCAGACAGTCGGTACTGGGTTCCCTTCTGGGTTACAGTCAGTACTGGGTTCCCTTCAGACAGTCAGGTACTGGGTTCCCTTCAGACAGTCGGGTCTGGGTTCCCTTCAGACAGTCAGTACTGGGTTCCCTTCAGACAGTCAGTACTGAGTTACTGGGTTCCTTCAGACAGTCAGTACTGGGTTCCCTTCAGACAGTCAGTACTGGGTTCCCTTCAGACAGTCAGGTCTGGGTTCCCTTCAGACAGTCAGTACTGGGTTCCCTTCAGACAGAGTCAGGTCTGGGTTCCTTCAGACAGTCAGGTCTGGGTTCCCTTCAGACAGTCAGTACTGGGTTCCCTTCAGACAGTCAGTACTGGGTTCCCTTCAGACAGTCAGTCTGGGTTCCCTTCAGACAGTCAGTACTGGGTTCCCTTCAGACAGTCAGTACTGGGTTCCCTTCAGACAGTCAGGTCTGGGTTCCCTTCAGACAGTCAGTACTGGGTTCCCTTCAGACAGTCAGTGCTGAGTTACCTTCAGACAGTCAGTACTGGGTTACCTTCAGACAGTCAGGTCTGGGTTCTCAGACAGGGTTCCCTTCAGACAGTCAGTACTGGGTTACCTTCAGACAGTCAGTACTGGGTTCCCTTCAGATAGTAAGTACTGAGTTACCTTCAGACAGTCAGTACTGGGTTACCTTCAGACAGTCAGGTCTGGGTTCCCTTCAGACAGTCAGTACTGGGTTACCTTCAGACAGTCAGTACTGGGTTCCCTTCAGATAGTAAGTACTGAGTTACCTTCAGACAGTCAGTACTGGGTTCCCTTCAGACAGTCAGGTCTGGGTTACCTTCAGACAGTCAGTACTGGGTTCCCTTCAGACAGTCAGTACTGGGTTCCCTTCAGACAGTCAGTACTGGGTTCCCTTCAGACAGTCAGTACTGAGTTACCTTCAGACAGTCAGGTCTGGGTTACCTTCAGACAGTCAGTACTGGGTCAGACAGGTCTGGGTTCCCTTCAGACAGTCAGGTCTGGGTTCCCTTCAGACAGTCAGTACTGGGTTCCCTTCAGACAGTCAGTACTGGGTTCCCTTCAGACAGTCAGTACTGGGTTACCTTCAGACCGTCAGTACTGGGTTACCTTCAGACAGTCAGTACTGGGTTCCCTTCAGACAGTCAATACTGGGTTCCCTTCAGACAGTCAGGTCTGGGTTCCCTTCAGACAGTCAGTACTGGGTTCCCTTCAGACAGTCAGTACTGAGTTACCTTCAGACAGTCCGCATTGGGTTCCCTTCAGACAGTCAGTACTGGGTTCCCTTCAGACAGTCAGTACTGGGTTCCCTTCAGACAGTCAGGTCTGGGTTCCCTTCAGACAGTCAGTACTGGGTTCCCTTCAGACAGTCAGTGCTGAGTTACCTTCAGACAGTCAGTACTGGGTTCCCTTCAGACAGTCAGTGCTGAGTTACCTTCAGACCGTCAGTACTGGGTTACCTTCAGACAGTCAGTACTGGGTTCCCTTCAGACAGTCAGGTCTGGGTTCCCTTCAGACAGTCAGTACTGGGTTCCCTTCAGACAGTCAGTACTGGGTTCCCTTCAGACCGTCAGTACTGGGTTACCTTCAGGTACTGGGTTCCCTTCAGACAGTCAGGTCTGGGTTCCCTTCAGACAGTCAGTACTGGGTTCCCTTCAGACAGTCATGTCTGGGTTCCCTTCAGACAGTCAGGTCTGGGTTACCTTCAGACAGTCAGTACTGGGTTCCCTTCAGACAGTCAGTATTGGGTTCCCTTCAGACAGTCAGTACTGGGTTCCCTTCAGACAGTCAGTACTGGGTTCCCTTCAGACAGTCAGTACTGGGTTCCCTTCAGACAGTCAGTACTGGGTTCCCTTCAGACAGTCAGTATTGGGTTCCCTTCAGACAGTCAGTACTGGGTTCCCTTCAGACAGTCAGTACTGGGTTCCCTTCAGACAGTCAGTACTGAGTTACCTTCAGACAGTCAGGTCTGGGTTACCTTCAGACAGTCAGTACTGAGTTACCTTCAGACAGTCAGTACTGGGTTCCCTTCAGATAGTCAGTACTGGGTTCCCTTCAGACAGTCAGTACTGGGTTCCCTTCAGACAGTCAGTACTGAGTTACCTTCAGACAGTCAGGTCTGGGTTCCCTTCAGACAGTCAGGTCTGGGTTACCTTCAGACAGTCAGGTCTGGGTTCCCTTCAGACAGTCAGTACTGGGTTCCCTTCAGACAGTCAGTACTGGGTTCCCTTCAGACAGTCAGTACTGGGTTACCTTCAGACAGTCAGGTCTGGGTTCCCTTCAGACAGTCAGTACTGGGTTACCTTCAGACAGTCAGTACTGGGTTCCCTTCAGACAGTCAGGTCTGGGTTCCCTTCAGACAGTCAGTACTGGGTTACCTTCAGACAGTCAGTACTGGGTTCCCTTCAGACAGTCAGGTCTGGGTTCCCTTCAGACAGTCAGTACTGGGTTCCCTTCAGACAGTCAGTACTGAGTTCCCTTCAGACAGTCAGTACTGGGTTCCCTTCAGACAGTCAGGTCTGGGTTCCCTTCAGACAGTCAGTACTGGGTTCCCTTCATACAGTCAGTACTGGGTTACCTTCAGACAGTCTTGTGGGCGTGGTAGTGGGTAGAGCAAAACAAAACTTTAGACTCTGGAGACATTTTCCTGTGAAGACAGATTTTCGGGACGTCACATAATGGTCTGACAAACACACCTGCTATGCAAAAGTCAATTATGGTCAATTCTGACATAAACTGCAGCCCATCTACAAAACCCAAAATCAGCGCCAAAATCCGCGGATGTGGTATATTGAGACGCAACCCAGATATCGTTAGTTTAATTAAGAGTGTATTTCAAAAGGGTTCTACTAACCTAACATATGGAATTGTTTTAAAATGGTCATACCAAGAAACATTTAGCTTTTTGATTTAGCCAACAACAAAAAATGCATCAAAAGGAAGTTTGTTTTAAAGTGTCTGTCCTATATCTGAGAGGTATAAGAAAGATCAGGATTGTATTTTAATATTTGAACCAATATTTAACACAAAATAAATGTCACTAAACTACTTCCACATACGTCCTTTCGTGTTTTTAACCGGTACGATGGGATCTTCAAATCAAATTGTATATGTCAGTACCGTGAAATGCTCACGGTCACGTCCAGTAAGGTTTGTTGGCGTCCTGGAGTAAAACATATCGTTTTTTCGGCCTAACCGTTCCGACGCTCATTTTTTGTTCAATTAATTTTTTATTTTTTAAAACTCATAATGACAATAAAACAACATCACAAAATATACAGGTATTTATATACAAAAACAAATCTATGTCCCAGAAAGATGCTACAACAATGTTTACTGACGGGCTATTGGTCCTCTTCCCGGGCCGTCAGTCACCCAGTGGGACAACGTCCAGATTGACCTGTAAACAGGGATCTGATGACTTCATATCGGTGGATTCAGTGGGAACTCCATGTCATCCTCTATGTCCAGCTCTTGGTCTGTATCATCTGAAATGTCTGACTCTATTTGTCCTTGTGATAGAGGCGACGTGGAACACTGCAACCGACTGTGAGTGTGCGTCATCTCTGTAGCCCTACATCTCTGGTCCCGGCCCGGACTGAGGCTCACACCGGACTCCGGTCCCTCCTCGCAGTTTCTCCCGGTGCTATCGTCCTCCAGATCTGTCTTACTGCCGGTAGGGTTCTCCTGGGGGGAAATAACAACAGCGGCGACCAATCAGCCACAACGTACATTTCACATTGGGTATGCCATTGGCATTGTGCATGGATTCTACGCACAGGCTCCTCAAGCACGAAATCTACAATAAATGTTGTTGTTTTTTTATCTTGAAATTATATATAAATAGCCCTTTCTCTATTCATAATTGACAACTTTAATCGAAAAGTACATTAAACCCCGTCCTAATTTATTCATACCTGCTTCAGTCGCCTCCACTTGGCTCTTCGATTTTGGAACCACGTCTTCACCTGGAAAACAATTTTTTAATTTTACTAGGCAAGTCAGTTAAATGTTAGTCTACTAGATTGTGTGTCAGATCATTTACCTAAGACTGTAGGCCTATGATACGGGTGAAACGGATAAAACCCAACTGACATGAATAGATACTGGATGTGGACCCTAATAAAACATACTGCTGACCTGTCGTTCACTCAGTTGCAACATTTTAGCCAGCCGTTTTCGTTCGGGGGGTGAAAGGTATTTCTGTGTCTCAAACTTCTTTTCCAGCTCTATTGTCTGGTCGTTGGAGAATCGGACTTGTCCACCTTTTCTCTTGTGCAGTGGACGCTGAATGAACGGGCTCCATAGAAGTGGTTTACCTTTGAAGACAAAAAAATACAAATAATGATTTCATATTGAAAAACATGTTTAGACAAATGGGGCAGAATTATATGCTTAAATGTTAGACCTTTAAAGTAGCCCCCTCCAAAAAGTGAAAATAAATCAAAATTATTTTCGTTAAACTTGATTCGTTTCTCCTCCAGCAGAGGCCTAAATGATTCTATCCAAATGTCTACAGTTTTTATAATCTTTCGTGTCCGTGTTTTGCAGGCATCCGTTTAACCCCAGTTTTTATTAAGGAAGGCGGTGAGTTGAAACTTGAAGCAGAGTGGAGAGAGTAGAACTATGGCAAAATATCCGTCCTGTGTTTCCTGTTGCTTTGCCTCACCAGTTTCTCTCATTACTAACGACCTTGCCATCAACATACCGCAATTGATGCTATTTAAAATCGACATATGTTTGAATCAACTAATCTCATTAAACTATAACCTTAACCTCATAAGAATACAATAATAATCACCATTACAATAGTTAAATCCTTTAAAAAAACGATAGATAGAGATAGAGATAGAGATATATTCATATACACATATATATATATCTTCCAAAAGGCAAAAAATAAATAATCGCTTTAAAAAAATATATGATTCATTATACACCAAAAATATTTTGGTTTTGTGGCACAATGATCAAACCCATATTTTTCTTATAGGCATGAATTGAATTCTTTAATAAATGAAATCAATTGGATGAAATAGTGAAATTCAAATCAATTCAAAAGTCGCCCTAAAGATTTTAAACTGCGTCAGTTCATAGGCCTGTTTCATGTTTTGCAGTTTGATTATTTTAGCAACCATAAAGTCACAATCCACCGCGGAGGAAATGAACAATATCAGACAAACGGATCCCGGCTATCAGAAGTCGAGTGTTTCCTGAATGTGTCTGTATTGAGGATGTCGATAAAATAATCAGCATCATGCACGACTCCCGGGGAAGAGGCTGCTCGAGGCCGCCAGGAAAACATTCAACAGCTTCTGAAAGCAGATTTACTCCTATCGAGAGCTCAAGACTTCCTGTATGAACGGAAAGGGTCAGGCTTGCTGAACAGAGAGGCAGTTCACTCAGGGCGACACTTTAATGCTGAAATAACAAGTGATTTAGAGCATGTTTTAGTCGCAGGATGCATCGGATGTTTGAAACAATAACGGATTTTGCACCAAAAAAAACTCAAGGTGGTAGATTTAAGTGGCCCAACACTTTAACAATTAGCAAATTAAACAGATAACTTAATGTATTTAGGTAAATTATGCCAACTATGTTCAAGCATAATATACACATTTTTACCTCTAAAACATACTACCACTTTAGGATGGAAACCTGCAGCACGCAGGGAATGAGAATCTAGTTTCAAGATCAAGTACACGCACAAACTTTTAATCTCCTTTCGCCTACACATTGTACATAGGTTATTACAGACGTGTAGTAGTTGTCAACATTAAAGTATCTTTAACGAATTTCAGCAGAAAAATCATCCAAACAAGTAAGAGATTGATATGAGTTGAACTCACCGAGCGGGTCGTGCCTGATCAGAGTATAGTCCCCCATAGACCGGTGGAAAGGATACAGTGAATTAGCGAAAGCCCCGGAGGCATACGTGGCGGTGAGCGCAGCGTGGTGAGAGAACGTAGGGTGGATCGGTGTCGGTTCATAGATGGGGGTCCGGTACGGAGAGACCAAACTGGTGAAGGATGAATTGGGTGACGGTAGATTTGGCGTGGAGACCACCGCTGAAGACTGGGTCAGGGGCTCATTTCTCCTCAGGATGTCTTCGATGTAGAAAGGAGTTGGGTGGACGGGCTGGATAGGGCTCGGCGCGTAAAGAGGAACACCCATGGCTGAGGGCGCACTGTGTTGGTACTGCATGATCACACTGTGTTGGTACTGAATAATATCTCTATTCAACTATATTATCTTCTGCTGTCAAAGGAAGAAGTGTAGGAAACCTATAGGCGCCTCTCTCTCTCTCTCTCTCCATGAGTTGGCTGGTGAGTGTGACCTCAGTTAAAGCTCCTTCATATCTCAGCATTAGAGGGAGGAGATAACGGAGCAGGCCACTTCCTGCAGGTACACACACACTGCGATTGGTCCCCTCGGCAAATACACTTTATAATTCAATAATATCCAATCATTAGGCTATCCTTTATCTTACCTTTAAGCGCCTATGTTCATTAATAAAATGGTCCTTTACGTGTTATCTGTTTAAAAAAGAAAGATGGTATGAACATCTCCTGACGCGTGGCACATGTTAAAAAGACATTTCTTTATAAGTGATTCAATAGGCACGAGGTTTTCCAGATTAAATAGAATAGGCTATTCACGTGATTTTCCAGATTCAATAGAATAGGCTATTCACGTGGTTTTCCAGATTAAATAGAATAGGCTATTCACGTGGTTTTCCAGATTAAATAGAATATACTATTCACGTGGTTTTCCAGATTAAATAGAATATACTATTCACGTGGTTTTCCAGATTAAATAGAATATGCTATTCACGTGGTTTTCCAGATTAAATAGAATAGGCTATTCACGTGATTTTCCAGATTCAATAGAATAGGCTATTCACGTGGTTTTCCAGATTAAATAGAATATGCTATTCACGTGGTTTTCCAGATTAAATAGAATATACTATTCACGTGGCTTTCCAGATTAAATAGAATATACTATTCACGTGGTTTTCCAGATTAAATAGAATATACTATTCACGTGGTTTCGAGATTAAATAGAATAGGCTATTCACGTGGTTTTCCAGATTAAATAGAATAGGCTATTCACGTGGTTTTCCAGATTAAATAGAATATACTTTTCACGTGGTTTCCAGATTAAATAGAATAGGCTATTCACGTGGTTTTCCATGTGCATAAAACGTAGTAAATACCCCTCTAATCTGTAAAAAGTAAATTATAATGGCCTGAATCATTCGGATATTTGGAGCACATTATCACAGAATATTACTTCAGATTTAAACGGCAGATTGTTAAATACCACTGCGTCTGTGACAGGTGATTAACTCATGGTTTGGATGATTGAAATGATCCCGAGGCTGATTCCTGTATCAGTGAGCCAATAGAGAGACACTATAGAAGCCCGTCAGTATAACAGCGCTGTGTGTTGTGGGTCTATTATGAATGTTAGTGGTTTTTAAATAGCTAACCGAGTAGGGGCTCTATCGGATCATTGCCGCATCGTTTCCTCTTCTCTGTTAAACAGTAATGAATAAATTCCGTTATAACTTCTCTAATGTTTCAGTTTGATCAATAATAAGTCATCTGTGCTCTTTCCAGTTTAAAACAGAGTCCATGACTACGAGCAGGCCCTAGCCTACATGTTGAACATTTATGTAATATTTCGCAGCCTATTTGGGTCTATTCTATATTCACTGAAGCTGCAATTTTGTAACTCGGCTCTTTTCAGCTTTTTTAACAGTTATTTTTCTTTGTCTTGATGCAAAATTGTGCCGCAAAGCTGAAATCCCATTGACAATAGTTCCACTGATTAGCCGATTCGATTTTTCTACAAGCGAGTCACTCTGATAAAGGGAACTTTCTAACGTCGTAATTTAGATAAAAGAGACCCGAAGAATAAACACTGATATGAGCTGAGACATATAGCCTCACATGAAAGTGAAATCACTAGATGGCTAATATTTGGACTTTGACAATGATTGCAGTGAATTGATCGGAGTGGCGTCCGGACTTCTGTTCCGACAACAGCTGATAGTTACAGAGAGCAGGGTGGGTGGTCATCGCTGTCTCTGTCGTCGAGCGGCACCGACGTTGTTGGCGACACATGGACGATTTTAGAGACGTTTTGAATTTAATTAAATTAATAGAAAAGGTTTTAAATAAAATCAATTATCATCAAACACCCAAATGTATCTATTATAAATATGTGGTATATTATTAAAGCTAATGCCATGAATATCCATAGGCCGTCTAGGCTACTTTATCCAGTCTACTGTGAGAGAAAGTTAGAGGGTGTAGCCACAGGCTTTAGGACTATAATCTGTTGTGTCACAGATGGATATTCGTTTTCAACAAATTATACAAACTGGGTCTTCAGCGCTGTTATCACCTGATTAGGTCCATAGTGTTCAAATGAAGGACTCATTATGATGATTAGGCTACCTCCATGTAATTACAGTTGATCTGCCCCCAGATTACCAAGTAACATAGATTCTTGGACAACAATTAAAATGCTTATGTTTTGCGACCTGATTTATGCTGCCTAGTGGTTAGAGCGTTGGACTAGTAACCGAAAGGTTGCTAGATTTAATCCTCGAGTTGACAAGGTAAAAATCTGTCGTTTTGCCCCTGAACAAGGCAGTTAACCCACTGTTCCCCGGTAGGCCATCATTGTAAATAATATTTTTTCTTAACCGACTAGCCTGGTTAAATAAAGTTTAGATAAAGGTTAGATAAAAAACCCCACATAGGGTGGCCCATCATGGGTTCACTCTTCCCCACTGAGTGCCGCCTGCCTGTGTGATTTATGGACCACCGAAACAGAAGGAGCATCATTGCTGCCATCTACAGGAAGATAGATATACAGAGCAGACGAGTTTATTATTTCTGAAGGGTAAACACTGTGCATCTCTTATTGAATGACAAACAACAACCATGTCATGTTCCCACTCCTACTAGGAGTAGTACTGTTGACCAATCACCGACGAAAGGGGCGTGGACTTCGGATCCAGAATTTTCACAAAATGGCACGTGAACAAACAACCTCAAATCAGAACAAACCAAAACCAGATCAAAAAGGGGCTGATATAGTGGCTGTGATAAGGGATTTTAGAAAAGCCCCTCCATCTTGGTGGTGTTGAGAAATTTATGCAGTTTTAAAGCTAATTTTCTGCAATTCCACACACATTTTTGACATGCAAATGAGAGAAAAAGTTGAAGTTTTAAAACTGATCTCTCCTTTAAACTTTTCTCTCATTCAAGGAGTCAATTGGGCGCTAGAACAAAAATCCAACCTGAGCACCAATTATGTGAACAAGAAGCTCAACATATTAAATATTTTCCAGGATTTGAGATAATAATACATTTAATTTGTTTGTTTATATTACAGTTATCTAAAACTTAACCTCTGCAATATCGTAAAGCGTGGAAATCATGACATTAAGTACTTTCGAGGAAAATAGGGACGTTTCTGGAGTCATACCCAGACCTTTAGAAGGGATTGCTTGACGATTAGCTTAGCGACCGCTGACAACGGGAACGTGATTGGTCGACAGTCTACTGGGCGGAGCGTTATATGTTCCTCTATTCATTTCCTGCTGGGATTCTTATCTCCTCCTTTTCTAATATGGCTCAGCCAACCAAAATCTCTCCAGGGGGAGCGGCTGAAAGCGGATGTTTCCGGTTTTCAAGATACAGTATTTTCCATAGAATTGGGAATTAGAATACTAGAATCAGTGGCGATAATAGCATGTAAATCTTGGTATGGCAAACTCAAAAAAGATTTTGTGCATGCCAGCAAAGCCACTACACAACACAACACTAAACAATACATTAATTGCACTATATAATGGTGACAAACTGTTAGGGCCGACATAAAGCTGTCCCAACAGCAGAGCTTTCTTTTCAGCACGATAGAGTGAATCCTTACCACCGCTACACCTGGTTATCAGCGGAGCCTTGTCTGGCAGAGAAACAGTTCATTCAGCCTCATTTACAGCCTTTTAAAAAACATACAGTACCAGTCAAAAGTTTGGACACTTCTCATTCAAGTTTTTTTTTAAAACAACTATTTTCTACATTGTAGAATAATAGTGAAGACATCAAAACTATGAAATAACACATATGGAATCATGTAGTAACCAAGAAAGTGTTACACAAATCCAAATATACTTTATATTTGAGATTCTTCAAAGTAGCCACGCTTTTTCTTGATGACAGCTTTGCACACTCTTGGCATTCTCTCAACCAGCTTCATGAAGTAGTCACCTGGAATGCATTTCAATTAACAGGTGTGCCTTGTTAAAAGTTAATTTGTGGAATTTTTTCCTTCTTAATGAGTTTGAGCCAATCAGTTGTATTGTGACAAGGTAGGGGTGGTATACAGAAGATAGCCCTATTTGGTAAAGACCAAGTCCATATTATGGCAAGAACAGATCAAATAAGCAAAGAGAAACAACGTCTATCGTGATTTTAAGACATGAAAGTCAGTCAAACTTTTAAAGTTTCTTCAAGTGCAGTCGCAAAAACCATCAAGCGCTTTGATGAAACTGGCTCTCATGAGGACCTCCACAGGAAAGGAAGACCCAGAGTTACCTCCGCTGCAGAGGATAAAATCATTAGAGATGAACTGCACCTCAGATTACAGCCAAAATAAATGCTTCACAGATTTCAAGTAACAGACGCATCTCAACATCAACTGTTCAGATGAGACTGTGTGAATCAGGCCTTCATCGTTGAATTGCTGCAAAGAAACCACTACTAAAGGACACCAATAATAAGAAGAGACTTGCTTGGGCCAAGAAACACGAGCAATGGACATGAGACCGGTGGAAATCTGTCCTTTGGTCTGATGAGTTCAAATGTGTGATTTTTGCATCCAACTGCAGTGTCTTTGTGAGACACAGAGTAGGTGAACGGATGATCTCCGCATGTATGGTTCCCACCGTGAAGCATGGAGGAGGAGGTGTGATGGTGCTTCGCTGGTGATACTGAAGAGGCTATATTGTAGAGGCAGAAAATTGGTATTAAACCCATATGAACTGTATCTATAATAAAAAATCAAATCAAATCTAATTTTATTGGTCACATACAGATATTTAGCAGATGTTATTGCGGATGTAGCGAAATGCTTGTGTTTCTCGCTCCAACATTGTAGTAATATCTAACAATTCACAACAATACACATATCTAAAAGTAAAACAATGTAATTAAGAAATATTTAAATATTAGGAGGAGCAATGTCGGAGTGGCATTGACTAAAACAGTAGAATACAGTATATACATTTGAAATTAGTAACAGCATTCTTACATAGGTATTCCTCTTGTCCAGATGGGATAGGGCAGTGTGCAGTGTGGTGGCGATTGTATCGTCTGTGGATCTATTGGGGCAGTAAGCAAATTGAAGTGGGTCTAGGGTGACAGGTAAAGTAGAGGTGATATGATCCTTAACGAGCCTCTCAAAGCACTTAATGATGACAGAAGTGAGTGCTACTTTTACTGACGATATTTTAAGTTGTCTATAATTCCATTTCACAATTTCTAATGGATCACATGCCTTACTTTTATGTTCCTGCTCAAGTAAAAGCAGGACTGGTGGCAACTCTGAAAAACTGATCTGGGGACTCCTCTCAGGCGTCAACAAACAACACACAAAGGCTTAAAACAACTGAGCCTAAAAATCCTCATAGCATAAATTCAAGTTTAGACAATTAAATTGGTAGCTGCAGTGCTCACCTATCCCTCTGTGCCTATCAGTTATTAGAGATAGCATTTTAGGACTCAACATTCCATGATTTCTAGCCTGGAAAGCCGCTTGTGTCCGCTATTTACGCGGAGATCCGTTAAAAAGACATGTAAATAGCGCCCACTAGCGGCTATACAGGATACATGATCGCTTACACATTTGCATTTTCCCAACACTAGTTTAGACAAACCAAAAGGCCTAAAAATGTAATGACAAATACAGTAATATCAAACAACGTCACTTGTTTCAACGGCACGAAGACAGTCAAATGTAGTATAACATTTTTATATCGCTTTTGATTCGGTGTGCTGCTTTAAATGATACCCCCCCTCACGTGCACAAGAAATGTTGCAAATATATGTTTCCGCCCCCTAACACAGACGTGTAGTTGGCTCATGTTTAGTTCCGCCCTGGTCTGAAGGGACAGCTGAGTGAATAACGCAATGTATCTCTCTTTGAGAAACGTCCTGCGATTTAACTGCAACCTCCAGGCGTTGCCGAGGAGCCTTTCCAACACAAAGCACAGTCCTGCAGTCATCTCCTCCAGAATGGTACGTTTTGGGGTCTTCTCGGAGGTTACAGTCAGTTGTTAGTCCCATCGCAGGCCCTGCAAATGACCTTATTAGTTAGCCAAGCTAACTGGTTAGTTAGTGGTACTAGCTCAAATGAATAGTTAGCCATCTTGCTATCTAGCTTTACATGAATGTAGTAATGCTGTTTTTAGGACAACCGCAGTCTGTCAAACAAGAGAAACACAAGTATTCACAGCAATATTCTGGTAGCAAGCTTGTCATTTGGCTAATGTTATCTTGTCAGGCTGGCAGAAGGTCAAAGTCAGTTTACAACTATCTGCTAACTGGCTAACTTTCACTGCATAACTTACCAAGTAAACACGGAGTTCAAATTGTATTTGTCACTTGCGCCGAATACAACAGGTGTAGATTTGACCGTGGAACAATTATTTACGAGCCCTTAACCAACAATACAGAGTAAAAACGTAAGTACAATGTCTTAAATAAAAAAATAAAAAGCAAATAGTTAACGTTACTCAATAAAATAGCAATAACGAGGCTATACAAGGAGTGACTTAGCGAGTCAATGTGTAGAGGGGTACGAGGTAGTTGGTGAAAGTAGCCCCTAGGAATCTAACATGAAGGCTCACTTTTGGTGAACAGTCCCATCACAAGTCAGACTGTACAAGGCAGCCGCTACTCTTCCTCTGGTCCAGCAAAAATTAAGGCAGTAATATACATAATAATACCTTTAAAAAAAAATTAAAATAAATTTTTACAACAGATTTCACAATACATTGTGTGCCCTCCGGCCACTGCTCTACTACAACACAATCCAGGTGTGTGTGTGTGTGTGTGTGTGTGTGTGTGTGTGTCTAAAGTCCTCAATGTTCAATGAAGTGTATTTTTATCTGTTTCTTAAATCAGAGATTACTGCTTTTGTTAGTTACTTGATGTGGAATAGAGTTCCATGTAGTCATGGCTCTATGTAGTACTGTAGAATAGAGTTCCATGTAGTCATGGCTCTATGTAGTACTGTGGAATAGAGTTCCATGTGGTCGTGGCTCTATGTAGTACTGTAGAATAGAGTTCCATGTAGTCATGGCTCTATGTAGTACTGTGGAATAGAGTTCCATGTGGTCGTGGCTCTATGTAGTACTGTGGAATAGAGTTCCATGTGGTCGTGGCTCTATGTAGTACTGTGGAATAGAGTTCCATGTGGTCGTGGCTCTATGTAGTACTGTGGAATAGAGTTCCATGTGGTCGTGGCTCTATGTAGTACTGTGGAATAGAGTTCCATGTGGTCGTGGCTCTATGTAGTACTGTGGAATAGAGTTCCATGTGGTCGTGGCTCTATGTAGTACTGTGGAATAGAGTTCCATGTGGTCGTGGCTCTATGTAGTACTGTGGAATAGAGTTCCATGTGGTCGTGGCTCTATGTAGTACTGTGGAATAGAGTTCCATGTGGTCGTGGCTCTATGTAGTACTGTGGAATAGAGTTCCATGTGGTCGTGGCTCTATGTAGTACTGTGGAATAGAGTTCCATGTGGTCGTGGCTCTATGTAGTACTGTGGAATAGAGTTCCATGTGGTCGTGGCTCTATGTAGTACTGTGGAATAGAGTTCCATGTGGTCGTGGCTCTATGTAGTACTGTGGAATAGAGTTCCATGTGGTCGTGGCTCTATGTAGTACTGTGGAATAGAGTTCCATGTGGTCGTGGCTCTATGTAGTACTGTGGAATAGAGTTCCATGTGGTCGTGGCTCTATGTAGTACTGTGGAATAGAGTTCCATGTGGTCGTGGCTCTATGTAGTACTGTGGAATAGAGTTCCATGTGGTCGTGGCTCTATGTAGTACTGTGGAATAGAGTTCCATGTGGTCGTGGCTCTATGTAGTACTGTGGAATAGAGTTCCATGTGGTCGTGGCTCTATGTAGTACTGTGGAATAGAGTTCCATGTGGTCGTGGCTCTATGTAGTACTGTGGAATAGAGTTCCATGTGGTCGTGGCTCTATGTAGTACTGTGGAATAGAGTTCCATGTGGTCGTGGCTCTATGTAGTACTGTGGAATAGAGTTCCATGTGGTCGTGGCTCTATGTAGTACTGTGGAATAGAGTTCCATGTGGTCGTGGCTCTATGTAGTACTGTGGAATAGAGTTCCATGTGGTCGTGGCTCTATGTAGTACTGTGGAATAGAGTTCCATGTGGTCGTGGCTCTATGTAGTACTGTGGAATAGAGTTCCATGTGGTCGTGGCTCTATGTAGTACTGTGGAATAGAGTTCCATGTGGTCGTGGCTCTATGTAGTACTGTGGAATAGAGTTCCATGTGGTCGTGGCTCTATGTAGTACTGTGGAATAGAGTTCCATGTGGTCGTGGCTCTATGTAGTACTGTGGAATAGAGTTCCATGTGGTCGTGGCTCTATGTAGTACTGTGGAATAGAGTTCCATGTGGTCGTGGCTCTATGTAGTACTGTGGAATAGAGTTCCATGTGGTCGTGGCTCTATGTAGTACTGTGGAATAGAGTTCCATGTGGTCGTGGCTCTATGTAGTACTGTGGAATAGAGTTCCATGTGGTCGTGGCTCTATGTAGTACTGTGGAATAGAGTTCCATGTGGTCGTGGCTCTATGTAGTACTGTGGAATAGAGTTCCATGTGGTCGTGGCTCTATGTAGTACTGTGGAATAGAGTTCCATGTGGTCGTGGCTCTATGTAGTACTGTGGAATAGAGTTCCATGTGGTCGTGGCTCTATGTAGTACTGTGGAATAGAGTTCCATGTGGTCGTGGCTCTATGTAGTACTGTGGAATAGAGTTCCATGTGGTCGTGGCTCTATGTAGTACTGTGGAATAGAGTTCCATGTGGTCGTGGCTCTATGTAGTACTGTGGAATAGAGTTCCATGTGGTCGTGGCTCTATGTAGTACTGTGGAATAGAGTTCCATGTGGTCGTGGCTCTATGTAGTACTGTGGAATAGAGTTCCATGTGGTCGTGGCTCTATGTAGTACTGTGGAATAGAGTTCCATGTGGTCGTGGCTCTATGTAGTACTGTGGAATAGAGTTCCATGTGGTCGTGGCTCTATGTAGTACTGTGCCCCTCCCATAGTCTGTTCTGGACTTGGGGACTGTGAAGATTCATTCAAAACAACCATAAACATGGAGTTTATATTATCCATAGACGTATGAGCCCAAGCCGAAAGAAAAACCCTGAATTAAAAAGACGATAGTGCTGTTATACCGTACATAGCCTTCCACATATTACCAAGTGTAGAGAAACACAAAACAAAACTGATTTAAGATGTCTTTGGTACATTGATATGGCCTATACTCCAAAATTAAACATGAGCACTCGCCTTTGAGTATGGACTTTTATTATGCATAGTGGACTGGCTCTGCTCAGTGGTGTAAAGTACTTAAAGTAAAAATAGTATCTGTACTTTATTTTAATTATATTTTTTGACAACTTTTAATTTTACTCCACCACATTCCTATATAAAATAATGTCATTTTTACTCCTTACATTTTCCCTGACACCCAAAAGTACAGGACAAATAATAAAGAATAATAATTAAATAAGAAAATTGTGTCGTCTTAATATAAGGAATTAAAAATTATTTATACTTTTACTTTTGATGCTTAAGTACATTTTATAACCAAATAGTTTGACTCTTACTCATGTAGTATTTTACTGGGTGAGTCATATTTTCTTTTAATTTGACTCAAGTATGAGTAAAGTTTTACTCGAGTGGGCAGACTGCCTGTCAACTGTTTAGGGAAATATATTTTGTTTGCGAAAAACATCTTACTATCGATGCTACCGTACAGATTTCACTTGGTTTCCCAAGTGAAGCACCGGGTAGCTGACTGGAGGTCGGAGAGGCCCCCGTATACAGAGTTGGGATGTCTCCTGTCGGGCAGCGAGAGCTCCTCAAACAGTGGTTGATGCGTGGAGGGAAATGAGATTTATAAATATATATTTATATCTCAAAGCACATGCTCTGTTTCTAAAACCAAAGTAGCCTACGAAACGGACGGGCGGGAATGAGCACAGCCTCCATTCGCTATTCCAGTGTCTACAGATTACATGTCTTAGCCCCTGCAGCTGTTCCTGCACATTACGTAGTGGGCCACTCTAAATCTAAACTCATTATACATATTAGTGAAGACCACATTAAATTGACAGTATGTCTGTTGGGTGAAAATGTCATCACTCGATGAGAAAACAGCTGCAAGCTGTTTTTCTGCTACTTTCTTAAATCATCCAACGCCTATATTTGCACCATGCAGCCCATGTATGTTGTGATTTCTAAGGTTTGTATCATTCACAACTAAAGTTGCCAAATAACTCGTGTCTTTTATGCTCAACATAGCCTCTTCATATGCACACTCGCTCCACAATGGGGAAAAGATAATTTCTGTTTTATTCAGGTAAATTAAATTCTTCACTATAAAATAATGTCACAGGATTGTTAAGCATAAATGTCAGCTATGTTGCATAAATGTTGTCAGCTAAATGATTAAGTCTACAGCCCTATATCATGGAATATAGCCAGATAACATACAGTATCTAGTCAGCTAAATGAACTAGTCTATAGCCAGATAACATACAGTATCTAGTCAGATAAATGAACTAGTCTATAGCCAGATAACATACAGTATCTAGTCAGATAAATGAACTAGTCTACAGTCTATAGTCAGATAACATACAGTATCTAGTCAGATAAATGAACTAGTCTACAGTCTATAGTCAGATAACATACAGTATCTAGTCTGATAAATGAACTAGTCTATAACCAGATAACATACAGTATCTAGTCTGATAAATGAACTAGTCTATAGCCAGATAACATACAGTATCTAGTCTGATAAATGAACTAGTCTACAGTCTATAGCCAGATAACATACAGTATCTAGTCTAATAAATGAACTAGTCTATAGTCTATAGCCAGATAACATACAGTCTCTAGTCTGATAAATGAACTAGTCTACAGCCAGATAACATACAGTATCTAATCTGATAAATGAACTAGTCTATAGTCTATAGCCAGATAACATACAGTCTCTAGTCTGATAAATGAACTAGTCTACAGCCAGATAACATACAGTATCTAGTCTGCTAAATGAACTAGTCTACAGTCAGATAACATACAGTATCTAGTCTGATAAATGAACTAGTCTATAGTCAGATAACATACAGTATCTAGTCTAATAAATGAACTAGTCTACAGTCTATAGCCAGATAACATACAGTATCTAGTCTAATAAATGAACTAGTCTACAGCCCGATATCATGGAACATAGTCAGATAACATACAGTATCTAGTCTGATAAATGAACTAGTCTATAGTCAGATAACATACAGTATCTAATCTGATAAATGAACTAGTCTATAGCCAGATAACATACAGTATCTAATCTGATAAATGAACTAGTCTATAGTCAGATAACATACAGTATCTAGTCTGATAAATGAACTAGTCTATAGTCAGATAACATACAGTATCTAGTCTGCTAAATGAACTAGTCTATAGCCAGATAACATACAGTATCTAGTCTGATAAATGAACTAGTCTATAGCCAGATAACATACAGTATCTAATCTGATAAATGAACTAGTCTACAGTCTATAGCCAGATAACATACAGTATCTAGTCTGATAAATGAACTAGTCTATAGCCAGATAACATACAGTATCTAGTCTGATAAATGAACTAGTCTATAGCCAGATAACATACAGTATCTAATCTGATAAATGAACTAGTCTATAGCCAGATAACATACAGTATCTAATCTGATAAATGAACTAGTCTATAGTCAGATAACATACAGTATCTAGTCAGATAAATGAACTAGTCTACAGCCAGATAACATACAGTATCTAGTCTGATAAATGAACTAGTCTATAGCCAGATAACATACAGTATCTAGTCAGATAAATGAACTAGTCTACAGCCAGATAACATACAGTATCTAATCTGATAAATGAACTAGTCTACAGCCAGATAACATACAGTATCTAGTCAGATAAATGAACTAGTCTACAGCCAGATAACATACAGTATCTAGTCTGATAAATGAACTAGTCTATAGCCAGATAACATACAGTATCTAGTCAGATAAATGAACTAGTCTACAGCCAGATAACATACAGTATCTAATCTGATAAATGAACTAGCCTATAGCCAGATAACATACAGTCTATAGCCAGATAACATACAGTATCTAATCTGATAAATGAACTAGCCTACAGCCAGATAACATACAGTATCTAGTCAGATAAATGAACTAGTCTACAGCCAGATAACATACAGTATCTAATCTGATAAATGAACTAGTCTATAGCCAGATAACATACAGTATCTAGTCTGATAAATGAACTAGCCTATAGCCAGATAACATACAGTATCTAGTCTGATAAATGAACTAGTCTACAGTCTATAGCCAGATAACATACAGTATCTAGTCTGATAAATGAACTAGTCTACAGTCTATAGCCAGATAACATACAGTATCTAATCTGATAAATGAACTAGCCTACAGCCAGATAACATACAGTATCTAGTCTGCTAAATGAACTAGTCTACAGTCTATAGCCAGATAACATACAGTATCTAGTCTGATAAATGAACTAGTCTATAGCCAGATAACACACAGTATCTAGTCTGATAAATGAACTAGTCTACAGCCCGATATCATGGAACATAGTCAGATAACATACAGTATCTAGTCTGATAAATGAACTAGTCTATAGTCAGATAACATACAGTATCTAGTCTAATAAATGAACTAGTCTATAGCCAGATAACATACAGTATCTAATCTGATAACATACAGTATCTAGTCTGATAAATGAACTAGTCTATAGCCAGATAACATACAGTATCTAGTCTGATAACATACAGTATCTAGTCTGATAAATGAACTAGTCTATAGCCAGATAACATACAGTATCTAGTCAGATAAATGAACTAGTCTATAGTCAGATAACATACAGTATCTAATCTGATAAATGAACTAGTCTATAGCCAGATAACATACAGTATCTAATCTGATAAATGAACTAGTCTACAGTCTATAGCCAGATAACATACAGTATCTAGTCAGATAAATGAACTAGTCTATAGTCAGATAACATACAGTATCTAGTCTGATAAATGAACTAGTCTATAGCCAGATAACATACAGTATCTAGTCTGCTAAATGAACTAGTCTATAGTCAGATAACATACAGTATCTAGTCTGATAAATGAACTAGTCTATAGCCAGATAACATACAGTATCTAATCTGATAAATGAACTAGTCTATAGTCAGATAACATACAGTATCTAGTCTGATAAATGAACTAGTCTATAGCCAGATAACATACAGTATCTAGTCTGCTAAATGAACTAGTCTATAGTCAGATAACATACAGTATCTAGTCTGATAAATGAACTAGTCTATAGCCAGATAACATACAGTATCTAATCTGATAAATGAACTAGTCTATAGTCAGATAACATACAGTATCTAGTCTGATAAATGAACTAGTCTACAGTCTATAGCCAGATAACATACAGTATCTAGTCTAATAAATGAACTAGTCTATAGCCAGATAACATACAGTATCTAATCTGATAAATGAACTAGTCTATAGCCAGATAACATACAGTATCTAATCTGATAAATGAACTAGTCTATAGCCAGATAACATACAGTATCTAATCTGATAAATGAACTAGTCTATAGTCAGATAACATACAGTATCTAGTCTGATAAATGAACTAGTCTACAGTCTATAGCCAGATAACATACAGTATCTAATCTGATAAATGAACTAGTCTACAGCCCGATATCATGGAACATAGTCAGATAACATACAGTAGCCCAACTCATATTCTGTAGTTCTGAAATACATTTTCTTCATATCATAATGACCAAAATATGTAATGGCTATGTTGTGATGGTGTATATTACATTGAATTATTCAACTTAAAAAAAACTGTAGATGTTTCAAAGGCATCAGTGGCTTGTATGGAGATGCTCAACATTTGATTTAACGATTAATAACCTGCTGCCTTAATGTCATGACCTCCACAGCCCTAGAGGTTCATTAATAACCTGCTGCCTTAATGTCATGACCTCCACAGCCCTAGAGGTTCATTAATAACCTGCTGCCTTAATGTCATGACCTCCACAGCCCTAGAGGTTCATTAATAACCTGCTGTCTTAATGTCGTGACCTCCACAGCCCTAGAGGTTCATTAATAACCTGCTGCCTTAATGTCGTGACCTCCACAGCCCTAGAGGTATAACCCGCTGCCTTAATGTCATGACCTCCACAGCCCTAGAGGTTCATTAATAACCTGCTGTCTTAATGTCATGACCTCCACAGCCCTAGAGGTTCATTAATAACCTGCTGCCTTAATGTCATGACCTCCACAGCCCTAGAGGTTCATTAATAACCTGCTGCCTTAATGTCATGACCTCCACAGCCCTAGAGGTTCATTAATAACCTGCTGCCTTAATGTCGTGACCTCCACAGCCCTAGAGGTTCATTAATAACCTGCTGCCTTAATGTCATGACCTCCACAGCCCTAGAGGTTCATTAATAACCTGCTGCCTTAATGTCGTGACCTCCACAGCCCTAGA
Source organism: Oncorhynchus masou masou (assembly GCF_036934945.1). NCBI lineage: Eukaryota > Metazoa > Chordata > Actinopteri > Salmoniformes > Salmonidae > Oncorhynchus > Oncorhynchus masou. Next base: position 21,107 of record NW_027004531.1, read on the forward strand.
GGTTCATTAATAACCTGCTGCCTTAATGTCATGACCTCCACAGCCCTAGAGGTTCATTAATAACCTGCTGCCTTAATGTCGTGACCTCCACAGCCCTAGAGGTTCATTAATAACCTGCTGCCTTAATGTCGTGACCTCCACAGCCCTAGAGGTTCATTAATAACCTGCTGCCTTAATGTCGTGACCTCCACAGCCCTAGAGGTTCATTAATAACCTGCTGCCTTAATGTCATGACCTCCACAGCCCTAGAGGTTCATTAATAACCTGCTGCCTTAATGTCGTGACCTCCACAGCCCTAGAGGTTCATTAATAACCTGCTGCCTTAATGTCGTGACCTCCACAGCCCTAGAGGTTCATTAATAACCTGCTGCCTTAATGTCATGACCTCCACAGCCCTAGAGGTTCATTAATAACCTGCTGCCTTAATGTCGTGACCTCCACAGCCCTAGAGGTTCATTAATAACCTGCTGCCTTAATGTCGTGACCTCCACAGCCCTAGAGGTTCATTAATAACCTGCTGTCTTAATGTCATGACCTCCACAGCCCTAGAGGTTCATTAATAACCTGCTGCCTTAATGTCATGACCTCCACAGCCCTAGAGGTTCATTAATAACCTGCTGCCTTAATGTCATGACCTCCACAGCCCTAGAGGTTCATTAATAACCTGCTGCCTTAATGTCGTGACCTCCACAGCCCTAGAGGTTCATTAATAACCTGCTGCCTTAATGTCGTGACCTCCACAGCCCTAGAGGTTCATTAATAACCTGCTGCCTTAATGTCATGACCTCCACAGCCCTAGAGGTTCATTAATAACCTGCTGTCTTAATGTCATGACCTCCACAGCCCTAGAGGTTCATTAATAACCTGCTGCCTTAATGTCATGACCTCCACAGCCCTAGAGGTTCATTAATAACCTGCTGCCTTAATGTCATGACCTCCACAGCCCTAGAGGTTCATTAATAACCTGCTGCCTTAATGTCATGACCTCCACAGCCCTAGAGGTTCATTAATAACCTGCTGCCTTAATGTCATGACCTCCACAGCCCTAGAGGTTCATTAATAACCTGCTGCCTTAATGTCATGACCTCCACAGCCCTAGAGGTTCATTAATAACCTGCTGTCTTAATGTCATGACCTCCACAGCCCTAGAGGTTCATTAATAACCTGCTGCCTTAATGTCATGACCTCCACAGCCCTAGAGGTTATTAATAACCTGCTGCCTTAATGTCATGACCTCCACAGCCCTAGAGGTTCATTAATAACCTGCTGCCTTAATGTCATGACCTCCACAGCCCTAGAGGTTCATTAATAACCTGCTGCCTTAATGTCATGACCTCCACAGCCCTAGAGGTTCATTAATAACCTGCTGTCTTAATGTCATGACCTCCACAGCCCTAGAGGTTCATTAATAACCTGCTGTCTTAATGTCATGACCTCCACAGCCCTAGAGGTTCATTAATAACCTGCTGTCTTAATGTCATGACCTCCACAGCCCTAGAGGTTCATTAATAACCTGCTGTCTTAATGTCATGACCTCCACAGCCCTAGAGGTTCATTAATAACCTGCTGCCTTAATGTCATGACCTCCACAGCCCTAGAGGTTATTAATAACCTGCTGCCTTAATATCATGACCTCCACAGCCCTAGAGGTTCATTAATAACCTGCTGCCTTAATGTCATGACCTCCACAGCCCTAGAGGTTCATTAATAACCTGCTGCCTTAATGTCATGACCTCCACAGCCCTAGAGGTTCATTAATAACCTGCTGTCTTAATGTCATGACCTCCACAGCCCTAGAGGTTCATTAATAACCTGCTGCCTTAATGTCATGACCTCCACAGCCCTAGAGGTTCATTAATAACCTGCTGCCTTAATGTCATGACCTCCACAGCCCTAGAGGTTCATTAATAACCCGCTGCCTTAATGTCATGACCTCCACAGCCCTAGAGGTTCATTAATAACCTGCTGCCTTAATGTCATGACCTCCACAGCCCTAGAGGTTCATTAATAACCTGCTGCCTTAATGTCATGACCTCCACAGCCCTAGAGGTTCATTAATAACCTGCTGCCTTAATGTCGTGACCTCCACAGCCCTAGAGGTTCATTAATAACCTGCTGCCTTAATGTCGTGACCTCCACAGCCCTAGAGGTTCATTAATAACCTGCTGCCTTAATGTCGTGACCTCCACAGCCCTAGAGGTTCATTAATAACCTGCTGTCTTAATGTCGTGACCTCCACAGCCCTAGAGGTTCATTAATAACCTGCTGCCTTAATGTCGTGACCTCCACAGCCCTAGAGGTTCATTAATAACCTGCTGCCTTAATGTCATGACCTCCACAGCCCTAGAGGTTCATTAATACACTGCTGTCTTAATGTCATGACCTCCACAGCCCTAGAGGTTCATTAATAACCTGCTGCCTTAATGTCATGACCTCCACAGCCCTAGAGGTTCATTAATAACCTGCTGCCTTAATGTCATGACCTCCACAGCCCTAGAGGTTCATTAATAACCTGCTGCCTTAATGTCATGACCTCCACAGCCCTAGAGGTTCATTAATAACCTGCTGCCTTAATGTCGTGACCTCCACAGCCCTAGAGGTTCATTAATAACCTGCTGCCTTAATGTCATGACCTCCACAGCCCTAGAGGTTCATTAATAACCTGCTGCCTTAATGTCATGACCTCCACAGCCCTAGAGGTTCATTAATAACCTGCTGCCTTAATGTCATGACCTCCACAGCCCTAGAGGTTCATTAATAACCTGCTCCTTAATGTCGTGACCTCCACAGCCCTAGAGGTTCATTAATAACCTGCTGTCTTAATGTCGTGACCTCCACAGCCCAAGAGGTTCATTAATAACCTGCTGCCTTAATGTCATGACCTCCACAGCCCTAGAGGTTCATTAATAACCTGCTGCCTTAATGTCATGACCTCCACAGCCCTAGAGGTTCATTAATAACCTGCTGCCTTAATGTCATGACCTCCACAGCCCTAGAGGTTCATTAATAACCTGCTGCCTTAATGTCATGACCTCCACAGCCCTAGAGGTTCATTAATAACCTGCTGCCTTAATGTCATGACCTCCACAGCCCTAGAGGTTCATTAATAACCTGCTGCCTTAATGTCATGACCTCCACAGCGCTAGAGGTTCATTAATAACCTGCTGCCTTAATGTCGTGACCTCCACAGCGCTAGAGGTTCATTAATAACCTGCTGCCTTAATGTCATGACCTCCACAGCGCTAGAGGTTCATTAATAACCTGCTGCCTTAATGTCATGACCTCCACAGCCCTAGAGGTTCATTAATAACCTGCTGCCTTAATGTCGTGACCTCCACAGCCCTAGAGGTTCATTAATAACCTGCTGCCTTAATGTCATGACCTCCACAGCCCTAGAGGTTCATTAATAACCTGCTGTCTTAATGTCATGACCTCCACAGCCCTAGAGGTTCATTAATAACCTGCTGCCTTAATGTCATGACCTCCACAGCCCTAGAGGTTCATTAATAACCTGCTGTCTTAATGTCATGACCTCCACAGCCCTAGAGGTTCATTAATAACCTGCTGCCTTAATGTCGTGACCTCCACAGCCCTAGAGGTTCATTAATAACCTGCTGCCTTAATGTCATGACCTCCACAGCCCTAGAGGTTCATTAATAACCTGCTGCCTTAATGTCATGACCTCCACAGCCCTAGAGGTTCATTAATAACCTGCTGTCTTAATGTCATGACCTCCACAGCCCTAGAGGTTCATTAATAACCTGCTGCCTTAATGTCGTGACCTCCACAGCCCTAGAGGTTCATTAATAACCTGCTGCCTTAATGTCATGACCTCCACAGCGCTAGAGGTTCATTAATAACCTGCTGCCTTAATGTCATGACTTCCACAGCCCTAGAGGTTCATTAATAAACTGTCTACTCTCAACTCCGTGGAGGAGTCGAGGTACTTGGCAAACTGCATACCAACACTACCGCTGGCACAGAGCAAATGGCTGCGTAGTGATTTGTTTACCTACAATTAGCTAGGAGTTCTGTATCTAAACACCTGATAGGTCAGCCAGAGAAACAACCGTTCTGTTGTTCAGATTTTATCTTTCAAATGTCAACAAAACAAGTCTATAGCTAGCTACTACTTTTTGTTGTTGTTGTTGTTGAGACTATGCCTCTCTAACCAAATAACCATATAGTAACCCAGAATAACTTTTCATCTTTGCTATTTGACTGTGTCAATGTTGTTGTTCAGTCTTCAGAGTACAGAATTGAGGCAGACACCTTCGGGGAGCTGAAGGTTCCCGTTGACAAGTACTATGGTGCTCAGACTGTCAGATCCACCATGAACTTCAAGATCGGAGGACCGTCGGAGAGAATGCCAGTAAGTTCAGACTAGGTGCCACTTCCATCTATCAAGGTGTAGCTTGAGCCCTGCGACATGGCTGTGGATCCCTGTGGCTGTAGGTCACCCGTCCCACCATGTCTCGGGGGATCATTGTAGCTAGCTCTCGCTACAAATTGGACACACATCCTTGCAACAATTTCCTGTCCTATTTCCCCCCAGATTCAGATCAGACTAAAGGTTACTTCCTGTATCCGGCGTATCGTAGTGTATCAGTGAAATCATCGTAGCGCCACACGTCCTCACTACTGTCTTTGGTGTCCAACAGATCCAGGTGATCAAAGCCTTTGGGATTCTGAAGAGGGCTGCTGCAGAGGTCAACAAGGACTACGGACTGGACCCGAGGCTGGCCGATGCCATCGTGCAGGCTGCTGATGAGGTGCCTGATACAGGGGGAACAGCCACACCACTACAGGAGAGGGTCGCATGACTGTCAACGTTGTGACAGATTAGACTGGGTACCTGTCTACTAACACAGATTAGACAGATCAGCCTGGGTACCTATCTACTAACACAGATTAGACAGATCAGCCTGGGTACCTGTCTAGTTCTAACACAGATTAGACAGATCAGCCTGGGTACCTGTCTACTAACACAGATTAGACAGATCAGCCTGGGTTCCTGTCTACTAACACAGATTAGACAGATCAGCCTGGGTACCTGTCTACTAACACAGATTAGACAGATCAGCCTGGGTACCTGTCTACTAACACAGATTAGACAGATCAGCCTGAGTACCAGTCTACTAACACAGATTAGACAGATCAGCCTGGGTACCTGTCTACTAACACAGATTAGACAGATCAGCCTGGGTACCTGTCTACTAACACAGATTAGACAGATCAGCCTGGGTACCTGTCTAGTTCTAACACAGATTAGACAGATCAGCCTGGGTACCTGTCTAGTTCTAACACAGATTAGACAGATCAGCCTGGGTACCTGTCTACTAACACAGATTAGACAGATCAGCCTGGGTACCTGTCTACTAACACAGATTAGACAGATCGGCCTGGGTACCTGTCTACTAACACAGATTAGACAGATCAGGCCGGCTACCTGTCTACTAACACAGATTAGACTGATCAGCCTGGGTACCTGTCTAGTTCTAACACAGATTAGACAGATCAGCCTGGGTACCTGTCTACTAACACAGATTAGACAGATCAGCCTGGGTACCTGTCTACTAACACAGATTAGACTGATCAGCCTGGGTACCTGTCTAGTTCTAACACAGATTAGACAGATCAGCCTGGGTACCTGTCTACTAACACAGATTAGACAGATCAGCCTGGGTACCTGTCTAGTTCTAACACAGATTAGACAGATCAGCCTGGGTACCTGTCTACTAACACAGATTAGACAGATCAGCCTGGGTTCCAGTCTACTAACACAGATTAGACAGATCAGCCTGGGTACCTGTCTTCTAACACAGATTAGACAGATCAGCCTGGGTACCTGTCTAGTTCTAACACAGATTAGACAGATCAGCCTGGGTACCTGCCTACTAACACAGATTAGACAGATCAGCCTGGGTACCTGTCTACTAACACAGATTAGACAGATCAGCCTGGGTTCCAGTCTTCTAACACAGATTAGACAGATCAGCCTGGGTACCAGTCTAGTTCTAACACAGATTAGACAGATCAGCCTGGGTACCTGTCTACTAACACAGATTAGACTGATCAGCCTGGGTACCTGTCTACTAACACAGATTAGACAGATCAGCCTGGGTACCAGTCTAGTTCTAACACAGATTAGACAGATCAGCCTGGGTACCTGTCTAGTTCTAACACAGATTAGACAGATCAGCCTGGGTACCAGTCTACTAACACAGATTAGACAGATCAGCCTGGGTACCTGTCTACTAACACAGATTAGACAGATCAGCCTGGGTACCTGTCTACTAACACAGATTAGACAGATCAGCCTGGGTACCAGTCTAGTTCTAACAGAGATTAGACAGATCAGCCTGGGTACCTGTCTACTAACACAGATTAGACAGATCAGGCCGGCTACCAGTCTAGTTCTAACACAGATTAGACAGATCAACCTGGGTACCAGTCTAGTTCTAACACAGATTAGACAGATCAGCCTGGGTACCTATCTACTAACACAGATTAGACAGATCAGCCTGGGTACCTGTCTAGTTCTAACACAGATTAGACAGATCAGCCTGGGTACCTGTCTAGTTCTAACACAGATTAGACAGATCAGCCTGGGTACCTGTCTACTAACACAGATTAGACTGATCAGCCTGGGTACCTGTCTAGTTCTAACACAGATTAGACTGATCAGCCTGGGTGCCTGTCTACTAACACAGATTAGACAGATCAGCCTGGGTACCTGTCTACTAACACAGATTAGACAGATCAGCCTGGGTACCTGTCTACTAACACAGATTAGACAGATCAGCCTGGGTACCTGTCTAGTTCTAACACAGATTAGACAGATCAGCCTGGGTACCTGTCTACTAACACAGATTAGACAGATCAGCCTGGGTACCTGTCTAGTTCTAACACAGATTAGACAGATCAGCCTGGGTACCAGTCTAGTTCTAACACAGATTAGACAGATCAGCCTGGGTACCTGTCTACTAACACAGATTAGACAGATCAGCCTGGGTACCTGTCTAGTTCTAACACAGATTAGACAGATCAGCCTGGGTACCTGTCTACTAACACAGATTAGACAGATCAGCCTGGGTACCTGTCTACTAACACAGATTAGACAGATCAGCCTGGGTACCTGTCTAGTTCTAACACAGATTAGACAGATCAGCCTGGGTACCTGTCTACTAACACAGATTAGACAGATCAGCCTGGGTACCAGTCTAGTTCTAACACAGATTAGACAGATCAGCCTGGGTACCTGTCTACTAACACAGATTAGACAGATCAGCCTGGGTACCTGTCTAGTTCTAACACAGATTAGACAGATCAGCCTGGGTACCAGTCTAGTTCTAACACAGATTAGACAGATCAGCCTGGGTACCTGTCTAGTTCTAACACAGATTAGACAGATCAGCCTGGGTACCTGTCTAGTTCTAACACAGATTAGACAGATCAGCCTGGGTACCTGTCTAGTTCTAACACAGATTAGACAGATCAGCCTGGGTACCTGTCTACTAACACAGATTAGACAGATCAGCCTGGGTACCTGTCTAGTTCTAACACAGATTAGACAGATCAGCCTGGGTACCTGTCTACTAACACAGATTAGACAGATCAGCCTGGGTACCTGTCTAGTTCTAACACAGATTAGACAGATCAGCCTGGGTACCTGTCTACTAACACAGATTAGACAGATCAGCCTGGGTACCTGTCTACTAATACAGATTAGACAGATCAGCCTGGGTACCTGTCTACTAATACAGATTAGACAGATCAGCCTGGGTACCTGTCTAGTTCTAACACAGATTAGACAGATCAGCCTGGGTACCAGTCTAGTTCTAACACAGATTAGACAGATCAGCCTGGGTACCTGTCTAGTTCTAACACAGATTAGACAGATCAGCCTGGGTACCTGTCTACGAACACAGATTAGACAGATCAGCCTGGGTACCTGTCTACTAACACAGATTAGACAGATCAGCCTGGGTACCAGTCTAGTTCTAACACAGATTAGACAGATCAGCCTGGGTACCTGTCTACTAATACAGATTAGACAGATCAGCCTGGGTACCTGTCTACTAACACAGATTAGACAGATCAGCCTGGGTACCTGTCTAGTTCTAACACAGATTAGACAGATCAGCCTGGGTACCTGTCTACGAACACAGATTAGACAGATCAGCCTGGGTACCTGTCTAGTTCTAACACAGATTAGACAGATCAGCCTGGGTACCAGTCTAGTTCTAACACAGATTAGACAGATCAGCCTGGGTACCTGTCTAGTTCTAACACAGATTAGACAGATCAGCCTGGGTACCTGTCTACGAACACAGATTAGACAGATCAGCCTGGGTACCTGTCTAGTTCTAACACAGATTAGACAGATCAGCCTGGGTACCTGTCTAGTTCTAACACAGATTAGACAGATCAGCCTGGGTACCTGTCTACTAACACAGATTAGACAGATCAACCTGGGTACCTGTCTAGTTCTAACACAGATTAGACAGATCAGCCTGGGTACCTGTCTACTAACACAGATTAGACAGATCAGCCTGGGTACCTGTCTAGTTCTAACACAGATTAGACAGATCAGCCTGGGTACCTGTCTACTAACACAGATTAGACAGATCAGCCTGGGTACCTGTCTAGTTCTAACACAGATTAGACAGATCAGCCTGGGTACCTGTCTACTAACACAGATTAGACAGATCAGCCTGGGTACCTGTCTACTAATACAGATTAGACAGATCAGCCTGGGTACCTGTCTACTAATACAGATTAGACAGATCAGCCTGGGTACCTGTCTAGTTCTAACACAGATTAGACAGATCAGCCTGGGTACCTGTCTAGTTCTAACACAGATTAGACAGATCAGCCTGGGTACCTGTCTAGTTCTAACACAGATTAGACAGATCAGCCTGGATACCTGTCTACGAACACAGATTAGACAGATCAGCCTGGGTACCTGTCTAGTTCTAACACAGATTAGACAGATCAGCCTGGGTACCTGTCTAGTTCTAACACAGATTAGACAGATCAGCCTGGGTACCTGTCTACTAACACAGATTAGACAGATCAACCTGGGTACCTGTCTAGTTCTAACACAGATTAGACAGATCAGCCTGGGTACCTGTCTACTAACACAGATTAGACAGATCAGCCTGGGTACCTGTCTAGTTCTAACACAGATTAGACAGATCAGCCTGGGTACCAGTCTAGTTCTAACACAGATTAGACAGATCAGCCTGGGTACCTGTCTACTAACACAGATTAGACAGATCAGCCTGGGTACCTGTCTACTAACACAGATTAGACAGATCAGCCTGGGTACCAGTCTAGTTCTAACACAGATTAGACAGATCAGCCTGGGTACCTGTCTACTAATACAGATTAGACAGATCAGCCTGGGTACCTGTCTACTAACACAGATTAGACAGATCAGCCTGGGTACCTGTCTAGTTCTAACACAGATTAGACAGATCAGCCTGGGTACCTGTCTAGTTCTAACACAGATTAGACAGATCAGCCTGGGTACCTGTCTACTAATACAGATTAGACAGATCAGCCTGGGTACCTGTCTACTAACACAGATTAGACAGATCAGCCTGGGTACCTGTCTAGTTCTAACACAGATTAGACAGATCAGCCTGGGTACCTGTCTACTAACACAGATTAGACAAATCAGCCTGAGTACCTGTCTACGAACACAGATTAGACAGATCAGCCTGGGTACCTGTCTACTAACACAGATTAGACAGATCAGCCTGGGTACCTGTCTAGTTCTAACACAGATTAGACAGATCAGCCTGGGTACCTGTCTACTAACACAGATTAGACAGATCAGCCTGGGTACCTGTCTACTAACACAGATTAGACAGATCAGCCTGGGTACCTGTCTACTAACACAGATTAGACAGATCAGCCTGGGTACCTGTCTAGTTCTAACACAGATTAGACAGATCAGCCTGGGTACCTGTCTACGAACACAGATTAGACAGATCAGCTTGGGTACCTGTCTACTAACACAGATTAGACAGATCAGCCTGGGTACCTGTCTAGTTCTAACACAGATTAGACAGATCAGCCTGGGTACCTGTCTAGTTCTAACACAGATTAGACAGATCAGCCTGGGTACCAGTCTAGTTCTAACACAGATTAGACAGATCAGCCTGGGTACCTGTCTAGTTCTAACACAGATTAGACAGATCAGCCTGGGTACCAGTCTAGTTCTAACACAGATTAGACAGATCAGCCTGGGTACCTGTCTAGTTCTAACACAGATTAGACAGATCAGCCTGGGTACCTGTCTAGTTCTAACACAGATTAGACAGATCAGCCTGGGTACCTGTCTAGTTCTAACACAGATTAGACAGATCAGCCTGGGTACCTGTCTACTAACACAGATTAGACAGGTCAGCCTGGGTACCTGTCTACTAACACAGATTAGACAGATCAGCCTGGGTACCTGTCTACTAACACAGATTAGACAGATCAGCCTGGGTACCTGTCTAGTTCTAACAGAGATTAGACAGATCAGCCTGGGTACCTGTCTAGTTCTAACACAGATTAGACAGATCAGCCTGGGTACCTGTCTACTAACACAGATTAGACAGATCAGCCTGGGTACCTGTCTAGTTCTGACACAGATTAGACAGATCAGCCTGGGTACCTGTCTACTAACACAGATTAGACAGATCAGCCTGGGTACCTGTCTACTAACACAGATTAGACAGATCAGCCTGGGTACCAGTCTAATAACACAGATTAGACAGATCAGCCTGGGTACCTGTCTACTAACACAGATTAGACAGATCAGCCTGGGTACCTGTCTAGTTCTAACACAGATTAGACAGATCAGGCCGGGTACCAGTCTAGTTCTAACACAGATTAGACAGATCAGCCTGGGTACCTGTCTACTAACACAGATTAGACAGATCAGCCTGGGTACCTGTCTAGTTCTAACACAGATTAGACAGATCAGCCTGGGTACCTGTCTACTAACACAGATTAGACAGATCAGCCTGGGTACCTGTCTACTAACACAGATTAGACAGATCAGCCTGGGTACCTGTCTAGTTCTGACACAGATTAGACAGATCAGCCTGGGTACCTGTCTACTAACACAGATTAGACAGATCAGCCTGGGTACCTGTCTAGTTCTAACACAGATTAGACAGATCAGCCTGGGTACCTGTCTACTAACACAGATTAGACAGATCAGCCTGGGTACCTGTCTACTAACACAGATTAGACAGATCAGCCTGGGTACCTGTCTAGTTCTCACACAGATTAGACAGATCAGCCTGGGTACCAGTCTAGTTCTAACACAGATTAGACAGATCAGCCTGGGTACCAGTCTAGTTCTAACACAGATTAGACAGATCAGCCTGGGTACCTGTCTAGTTCTCACACAGATTAGACAGATCAGCCTGGGTACCAGTCTAGTTCTAACACAGATTAGACAGATCAGCCTGGGTACCTGTCTAGTTCTAACACAGATTAGACAGATCAGCCTGGGTACCTGTCTACTAACACAGATTAGACAGATCAGCCTGGGTACCTGTCTACTAACACAGATTAGACAGATCAGCCTGGGTACCTGTCTACTAACACAGATTAGACAGATCAGCCTGGGTACCTGTCTAGTTCTAACACAGATTAGACAGATCAGCCTGGGTACCTGTCTAGTTCTAACACAGATTAGACAGATCAGCCTGGGTACCTGTCTAGTTCTAACACAGATTAGACAGATCAGCCTGGGTACCTGTCTAGTTCTAACACAGATTAGACAGATCAGCCTGGGTACCTGTCTAGTTCTAACACAGATTAGACAGATCAGCCTGGGTACCTGTCTAGTTCTAACAGAGATTAGACAGATCAGCCTGGGTACCTGTCTACTAACACAGATTAGACAGATCAGCCTGGGTACCTGTCTACTAACACAGATTAGACAGATCAGCCTGGGTACCTGTCTAGTTCTAACACAGATTAGACAGATCAGCCTGGGTACCTGTCTAGTTCTAACACAGATTAGACAGATCAGCCTGGGTACCTGTCTACTAACACAGATTAGACAGATCAGCCTGGGTACCAGTCTACTAACACAGATTAGACAGATCGGCCTGGGTACCTGTCTAGTTCTAACACAGATTAGACAGATCAGCCTGGGTACCTGTCTACTAACACAGATTAGACAGATCGGCCTGGGTACCAGTCTACTAACACAGATTAGACAGATCAGCCTGGGTACCTGTCTAGTTCTAACACAGATTAGACAGATCAGCCTGGGTACCTGTCTAGTTCTAACACAGATTAGACAGATCAACCTGGGTACCTGTCTACTAACACAGATTAGACAGATCAGCCTGGGTACCTGTCTACTAACACAGATTAGACAGATCAGCCTGGGTACCTGTCTAGTTCTAACACAGATTAGACAGATCAACCTGGGTACCTGTCTACTAACACAGATTAGACAGATCAGCCTGGGTACCTGTCTACTAACACAGATTAGACAGATCAGCCTGGGTACCTGTCTAGTTCTAACACAGATTAGACAGATCAGCCTGGGTACCTGTCTACTAACACAGATTAGACAGATCAGCCTGGGTACCTGTCTACTAACACAGATTAGACAGATCAGCCTGGGTACCTGTCTACTAACACAGATTAGACAGATCAGCCTGGGTACCAGTCTACTAACACAGATTAGACAGATCAACCTGGGTACCTGTCTAGTTCTAACACAGATTAGACAGATCGGCCTGGGTACCTGTCTAGTTCTAACACAGATTAGACAGATCAGCCTGGGTACCTGTCTAGTTCTAACACAGATTAGACAGATCAGCCTGGGTACCTGTCTACTAACACAGATTAGACAGATCAGCCTGGGTACCTGTCTAGTTCTAACACAGATTAGACAGATCAGCCTGGGTACCTGTCTAGTTCTAACACAGATTAGACAGATCAGCCTGGGTACCTGTCTACTAACACAGATTAGACAGATCAGCCTGGGTCTGTAATGTAACATTGGACCAGACTAAGGCATGATGGCCTCCCTGGCCTGATGTTCCTTGGACCAGACTAAGGCATGTTGGCCTCCCTGGTCTGATGTCCATGTTCCTTGGACCAGACTAAGGCATGTTGGCCTCCCTGGTCTGATGTTCCTTGGACCAGGCTAAGGCATGTTGGCCTCCCTGGTCTGATGTCCATGTTCCTTGGACCAGACTAAGGCATGTTGGCCTCCCTGGTCTGATGTTCCTTGGACCAGGCTAAGGCATGTTGGCCTCCCTGGTCTGATGTCCTGTGTGGCTCAGTCGGTAGAGCATGGCGCTTGCAACGCCAAGCGTCGTGGGTTCGATTCCCGCTGGGACCACCCATATGTAAAAGTAGTGGCCCCAGCCGACTTGTAAGTCGCTTTGGACAAAAGCGTCTGCCAAATGGGATATATTATTATTTATTATTATGTTCCTTGGACCAGGCTAAGGCATGTTGGCCTCCCTGGTCTGATGTCCATGTTCCTTGGACCAGACTAAGGCATGTTGGCCTCCCTGGTCTGATGTTCCTTGGACCAGACTAAGGCATGTTGGCCTCCCTGGTCTGATGTTCCTTGGACCAGACTAAGGCATGTTGGCCTCCCTGGTCTGATGTCCATGTTCCTTGGACCAGACTAAGGCATGTTGGCCTCCCTGGTCTGATGTCCATGTTCCTTGGACCAGACTAAGGCATGTTGGCCTCCCTGGTCTGATGTCCATGTTCCTTGGACCAGACTAAGGCATGTTGGCCTCCCTGGTCTGATGTTCCTTGGACCAGGCTAAGGCATGTTGGCCTCCCTGGTCTGATGTTCCTTGGACCAGACTAAGGCATGTTGGCCTCCCTGGTCTGATGTCCATGTTGGCCTCTCTGGTCTGATGTCCATGTTGACCTCTCTGGTCTGATGTCCATGTTGACCTCTCTGGTCTGATGTCCATGTTGACCTCCCTGGTCTGATGTCCATGTTGACCCCTCTGGTGTGATGTCCATGTTGACCTCCCTGGTCTGATGTTCCTTGGACCAGACTAAGGCATGTTGGCCTCCCTGGTCTGATGTTCCTTGGACCAGACTAAGGCATATTGGCCTCCCTGGTCTGATGTTCCTTGGACCAGACTAAGGCATGTTGGCCTCCCTGGTCTGATGTTCCTTGGACCAGACTAAGGCATGTTGGCCTCCCTGGTCTGATGTTCCTTGGACCAGACTAAGGCATGTTGGCCTCCTGGTCTGATGTTCCTTGGACCAGACTAAGGCATGTTGGCCTCCCTGGTCTGATGTTCCTTGGACCAGGCTAAGGCATGTTGGCCTCCCTGGTCTGATGTTCATGTTCCTTGGACCAGACTAAGGCATGTTGGCCTCCCTGGTCTGATGTTCCTTGGACCAGACTAAGGCATGTTGGCCTCCCTGGTCTGATGTTCCTTGGACCAGACTAAGGCATGATGGCCTCCCTGGTCTGATGTCCATGTTCCTTGGGCCAGACTAAGGCATGTTGGCCTCCCTGGTCTGATGTCCATGTTCCTTGGGCCAGACTAAGGCATGTTGGCCTCCCTGGTCTGATGTTCCTTGGACCAGACTAAGGCATGTTGGCCTCCCTGGTCTGATGTTCCTTGGACCAGACTAAGGCATGATGGCCTCCCTGGTCTGATGTTCCTTGGACCAGACTAAGGCATGTTGGCCTCCCTGGTCTGATGTTCCTTGGACCAGACTAAGGCATGATGGCCTCCCTGGTCTGATGTTCCTTGGACCAGACTAAGGCATGTTGGCCTCCCTGGTCTGATGTTCCTTGGACCAGACTAAGGCATGATGGCCTCCCTGGTCTGATGTTCCTTGGACCAGACTAAGGCATGTTGGCCTCCCTGGTCTGATGTTCCTTGGACCAGACTAAGGCATGATGGCCTCCCTGGTCTGATGTTCCTTGGACCAGACTAAGGCATGATGGCCTCCCTGGTCTGATGTTCCTTGGACCAGACTAAGGCATGTTGGCCTCCCTGGTCTGATGTTCCTTGGACCAGACTAAGGCATGTTGGCCTCCCTGGTCTGATGTTCCTTGGACCAGACTAAGGCATGTTGGCCTCCATGGTCTGATGTTCCTTGGACCAGACTAAGGCATGTTGACCCCTCTGGTCTGATGTCCATGTTGACCTCTCTGGTCTGATGTCCATGTTGACCTCTCTGGTCTGATGTCCATGTTGACCTCTCTGGTCTGATGTCCATGTTGACCTCTCTGGTCTGATGTCCATGTTGGCCTCTCTGGTCTGATGTCCATGTTGACCTCTCTGGTCTGATGTCCATGTTGACCTCTCTGGTCTGATGTCCATGTTGACCTCTCTGGTCTGATGTCCATGTTGACCTCTCTGGTCTGATGTCCATGTTGGCCTCTCTGGTCTGATGTCCATGTTGGCCTCTCTGGTCTGATGTCCATGTTGACCTCTCTGGTCTGATGTCCATGTTGACCCCTCTGGTCTGATGTCCATGTTGACCCCTCTGGTCTGATGTCCATGTTGACCCCTCTGGTCTGATGTCCATGTTGACCCCTCTGGTCTGATGTCCATGTTGGCCTCTCTGGTCTGATGTCCATGTTGACCTCTCTGGTCTGATGTCCATGTTCCAGGTGGCAGCTGGTAAGCTGGATGACCATTTTCCTCTGGTGGTGTGGCAGACCGGGTCAGGAACTCAGTCCAACATGAACGTCAACGAGGTGATCAGCAACAGGGCCATCGAGATCCTCGGAGGGAAGCTGGGGAGCAAGGACCCTGTTCACCCCAACGACCACGTCAACAAAAGCCAGGTGGGCTAACCATTCAGAAACGCTTTCTCATTTCATAATAAATGTTGAAGAAGGAAATACTGTTTTTCACCCAGATAGAAGTAGCTAGTTTTATTTGGACCCTCAGGAGGGTAACAGACTGTAGCGTTTGCCCCCAGAAGGGTAACAGACTGTAGCGTTTGCCCTCAGAAGGGTAACAGACTGTAGCGTTTGCCCCCAGAAGGGTAACAGACTGTAGCGTTTGCCCTCAGGAGGGTAACGGACTGTAACGTTTGCCCTCAGGAGGGTAACGGACTGTAGCGTTTGCCCTCAGGAGGGTAACAGACTGTAGCGTTTGCCCTCAGAAGGGTAACAGACTGTAGCGTTTGCCCTCAGGAGGGTAACAGACTGTAGCGTTTGCCCTCAGGAGGGTAACGGACTGTAGCGTTTGCCCTCAGAAGGGTAACAGACTGTAGCGTTTGCCCTCAGAAGGGTAACGGACTGTAGCGTTTGCCCTCAGGAGGGTAACGGACTGTAGCGTTTGCCCTCAGAAGGGTAACGGACTGTAGCGTTTGCCCTCAGGAGGGTAACGGACTGTAGCGTTTGCCCTCAGGAGGGTAACGGACGGCAGCGTTTGCCCTCAGGAGGGTAACAGACTGTAGCGTTTGCCCTCAGGAGGGTAACAGACTGTAGCGTTTGCCCTCAGGAGGGTAACAGACTGTAGCGTTTGCCCTCAGGAGGGTAACAGACTGTAGCGTTTGCCCTCAGGAGGGTAACAGACTGTAGCGTTTGCCCTCAGGAGGGTAACAGACTGTAGCGTTTGCCCTCAGGAGGGTAACAGACTGTAGCGTTTGCCCTATAAAGGGTAACGGACTGTAGCGTTTGCCCTCAGAAGGGTAACGGACTGTAGCGTTTGCCCTCAGAAGGGTAACAGACTGTAGCGTTTGCCCTCAGGAGGGTAACAGACTGTAGCGTTTGCCCCCAGGAGGGTAACAGACTGTAGCGTTTGCCCTATAAAGGGTAACGGACTGTAGCGTTTGCCCTCAGAAGGGTAACGGACTGTAGCGTTTGCCCTCGGGAGGGTAACAGACTGTAGCGTTTGCCCTCAGGAGGGTAACAGACTGTAGCGTTTGCCCTCAGGAGGGTAACAGACTGTAGCGTTGCCCTCAGGAGGGTAACGGACTGTAGCGTTTGCCCTCAGGAGGGTAACAGACTGTAGCGTTTGCCCTCAGGAGGGTAACAGACTGTAGCGTTTGCCCTCAGGAGGGTAACGGACTGTAGCGTTTGCACTCAGGAGGGTAACAGACTGTAGCGTTTGCCCTCAGAAGGGTAACGGACTGTAGCGTTTGCCCTCAGAAGGGTAACAGACTGTAGCGTTTGCCCTCAGAAGGGTAACAGACTGTAGCGTTTGCCCTCAGGAGGGTAACAGACTGTAGCGTTTGCCCTCAGGAGGGTAACGGACTGTAGCGTTTGCCCTCAGGAGGGTAACGGACGGCAGCGTTTGCCCTCAGGAGGGTAACAGACTGTAGCGTTTGCCCTCAGGAGGGTAACGGACTGTAGCGTTTGCCCTCAGGAGGGTAACGGACGGCAGCGTTTGCCCTCAGGAGGGTAACGGACTGTAGCGTTTGCCCTCAGAAGGGTAACGGACGGCAGCGTTTGCCCTCAGGAGGGTAACAGACTGTAGCGTTTGCCCTCAGAAGGGTAACGGACGGCAGCGTTTGCCCTCAGGAGGGTAACGGACGGCAGCGTTTGCAGCATTTAGTTGATAGTTTTTATTCATGGCTATCTGAAAAGCTCAGGCAAAGAGTTAGTTTGTTATTTAATCGGTATTTAATGTAGATAGTTGGGTCTTTCAGAGTATTAGAATGGACCTGTAGTTCACCTCTTGTCTGCTCTCTCAGAGCTCCAACGATACGTTCCCCACAGCCATGCACATCGCAG
The DNA here is from genome assembly GCF_036934945.1 of Oncorhynchus masou masou. Taxonomy (NCBI): domain Eukaryota; kingdom Metazoa; phylum Chordata; class Actinopteri; order Salmoniformes; family Salmonidae; genus Oncorhynchus; species Oncorhynchus masou. Next base: position 38,826 of record NW_027004531.1, read on the forward strand.
CAGCCACAGAGGTCCACGAGGTTCTGCTGCCCGGGCTACAACACCTCCACGACGCCCTGCACGCCAAGGCTGTGGAGTTTAAAGACATCATCAAGATCGGACGCACACACACTCAGGACGCTGTGCCGTTGTCTCTGGGACAGGTACAGTACACACACACACACACACACACACACACACACACACACAGGACGCTGTGCCGTTGTCTCTGGGACAGGTACAGTACGCACACACACACACACACACACAGGACGCTGTGCCGTTGTCTCTGGGACAGGTACAGTACACACACACACACACACACACAGGACGCTGTGCCGTTGTCTCTGGGACAGGTACAGTACACACACACACACACACACACACACGGGACGCTGTGCCGTTGTCTCTGGGACAGGTACGGGACGCTGTGCCGTTGTCTCTGGGACAGGTACGGGACGCTGTGCCGTTGTCTCTGGGACAGGTACGGGACGCTGTGCCGTTGTCTCTGGGACAGGTACGGGACGCTGTGCCGTTGTCTCTGGGACAGGTACAGTACACACACACTCAGAAGGGCATTCCCTTGCCGTTGCCTCTTGAGGAAGTTGCAGGGAATACGAATAACTGTTGATGGTTTATGATAAACTTGGACAAATTTAATTAATTTCAATACATTTATTTCCAAACGTGAGACACATTTTGATAGAAGAAACCAAAGTAACAAAAATATTGTAACGACCTGTTTTTCGTGTTGTATTGGAAAAGTGCAGATGTTTCGGTGTACTGTACGTGCAACACTAGTGTGATAATATGCTAGTCTGCTAGATGTGCCAATGAGCCATTTAAAATGCATTTCTACCAGCCGACCAACGGTCCCAATGAGCCATTTAAAATGCATTTCTACCAGCCGACCAACGGTCCCAATGAGCCATTTAAAATGTATTTCTACCAGCCGACCAACGGTCCCAATGAGCCATTTAAAATGCATTTCTACCAGTCGACCAACGGTCCCAATGAGCCATTTAAAATGCATTTCTACCAGCCGACCAACTGTCCCAATGAGCCATTTAAAATGCATTTCTACCAGCCGACCAACGGTCCTGTTTCTCTTGGTTTTACAGGAGTTCGGTGGGTATGTGCAGCAGGTAAAGTACAGTATTGAGCGAGTGAAGACGGCCATGCCCAGAATATATGAGCTGGCAGCAGGAGGTACCGCCGTGGGCACGGGCCTCAACACGCGCATCGGCTTCGCTGAGAAAGTAGCAGCTACTGTCGCCTCTCTCACAGGTACAGGAGGGTACACACACACACACACACACACACACATTTCATAATGGTTATCATAGTCATGTCTGGTCCACGTTTTCTCACAACTGGTGTCCCCCAGGGCTCTACACTAGGTCCTCTTTAATGTATCACTACTGGTGTCCCCCAGGGCTCTGCACTAGGTCCTCTATAATGTATCACTACTGGTGTCCCCCAGGGCTCTGCACGAGGTCCTCTATAATGTATCACTACTGGTGTCCCCCACAGCTCTGCACTAGGTCCTCTCCTGTTTTTGCTGTACACCAAGTCCCTTGGTTCTGTCAGAGGGTTTGCATTGTGGTGTAATGGCTACAGTTTACCCTCCCAGCTGTTATCATAAGTCAGACATTACATACTCTGTCAACCTTGAATTGTTTCTGTTTTTATCAAGACCTGTCTACATGATGTCACATCCTGTCTCCAGGTCTGCCGTTCGTGACGGCTCCCAACAAATTTGAGGCTCTGGCGGCCCACGATGCTCTGGTGGAGCTGAGTGGAGCGTTGAACACGGTGGCCGTCAGTATGATGAAGATCGCCAATGATATCCGCTTCCTGGGGTCCGGGCCCCGCTCTGGCCTGGGAGAACTCAGTCTGCCTGAGAACGAGCCTGGGAGCAGCATCATGCCCGGTGAGTTTCCGTAGTCTGGTGTTCACCATTGTTGTCAAGCATAACACGATATAGTTCACTGTCAAATCAAATTCGATTGGTTACATACACGTGTTTAGCAGATGTTATTGCGAGTGAAGCGAAAAGCTTGTTTTTCTAGATCCGACAATGCCGATAATATCTAACATGTAATCAAACAATTTCACAACAACTACCCAATACACACAAATCTTAGTAAAGGAATGGAATTAAGAATATATAAATATATGGATGAGCAATGTCAGAGCAGCATGGACTAAGATACAGTAGAATAGAATACAGTATATACATATGAGATGAGAAATGCATAGACTAAGATACAGTAGAATAGAATACAGTATATACATATGAGATGAGTAATACATAGACTAAGATACAGTAGAATAGAATACAGTATATACATATGGACGAGTAATACATAGACTAAGATACAGTAGAATAGAATACAGTATATACATATGAGATGAGTAATACATAGACTAAGATACAGTAGAATAGAATACAGTATATACATATGAGATGAGTAATACATAGACTAAGATACAGTAGAATAGAATACAGTATATACATATGAGATGAGTAATACATAGACTAAGATACAGTAGAATAGAATACAGTATATACGTATGAGATGAGTAATACATAGACTAAGATACAGTAGAATAGAATACAGTATATACATTTGAGATGAGTAATGCAGGATATGTAAACATTATTAAGGAGACATTATTAAAGTAGGAAAGGAGTGAAAGATCACAGAAAGAGTGAACAGTATTTGGACATGCCATAGAACACTTGGGTTCTATCTGTCCCAGTGGTCTGGCATGAGCTGTGGAACAGAGCTACATGACCCCACCTAACTCCCAGCTGTTATAACAGAGCTACATGACCCCACCTAACTCCCAGCTGTTATAACAGAGCTACATGACCCCACCTAACTCCCAGCTGTTATAACAGAGCTACATGACCCCACCTAACTCCCAGCTGTTATAGCAGAGCTACATGACCCCACCTAACTCCCAGCTGTTATAACAGAGCTACATGACCCCACCTAACTCCCAGCTGTTATAACAGAGCTACATGACCCCACCTAACTCCCAGCTGTCTGAGCAGAGCTACATGACCCCACCTAACTCCCAGCTGTTATAGCAGAGCTACATGACCCCACCTAACTCCCAGCTGTTATAGCAGAGCTACATGACCCCACCTAACTCCCAGCTGTTATAACAGAGCTACATGACCCCACCTAACTCCCAGCTGTTATAACAGAGCTACATGACCCCACCTAACTCCCAGCTGTCTGGACAGAGCTACATGACCCCACCTAACTCCCAGCTGTCTGGACAGAGCTACATGACCCCACCTAACTCCCAGCTGTTATAACAGAGCTACATGACCCCACCTAACTCCCAGCTGTTATAACAGAGCTACATGACCCCACCTAACTCCCAGCTGTTATAGCAGAGCTACATGACCCCACCTAACTCCCAGCTGTTATAACAGAGCTACATGACCCCACCTAACTCCCAGCTGTTATAACAGAGCTACATGACCCCACCTAACTCCCAGCTGTTATAACAGAGCTACATGACCCCACCTAACTCCCAGCTGTTATAACAGAGCTACATGACCCCACCTAACTCCCAGCTGTCTGAGCAGAGCTACATGACCCCACCTAACTCCCAGCTGTTATAGCAGAGCTACATGACCCCACCTAACTCCCAGCTGTTATAGCAGAGCTACATGACCCCACCTAACTCCCAGCTGTTATAACAGAGCTACATGACCCCACCTAACTCCCAGCTGTCTGGACAGAGCTACATGACCCCACCTAACTCCCAGCTGTTATAACAGAGCTACATGACCCCACCTAACTCCCAGCTGTTATAACAGAGCTACATGACCCCACCTAACTCCCAGCTGTTATAGCAGAGCTACATGACCCCACCTAACTCCCAGCTGTTATAACAGAGCTACATGACCCCACCTAACTCCCAGCAGTCTGGACAGAGCTACATGACCCCACCTAACTCCCAGCTGTTATAGCAGAGCTACATGACCTCACCTAACTCCCAGCTGTTATAACAGAGCTACATGACCCCACCTAACTCCCAGCTGTTATAACAGAGCTACATGACCCCACCTAACTCCCAGCTGTCTGGACAGAGCTACATGACCCCACCTAACTCCCAGCTGTCTGGACAGAGCTACATGACCCCACCTAACTCCCAGCTGTTATAACAGAGCTACATGACCCCACCTAACTCCCAGCTGTTATAACAGAGCTACATGACCCCACCTAACTCCCAGCTGTTATAGCAGAGCTACATGATCCCACCTAACTCCCAGCTGTTATAACAGAGCTACGTGACCCCACCTAACTCCCAGCTGTTATAACAGAGCTACATGACCCCACCTAACTCCCAGCTGTTATAACAGAGCTATATGACCCCACCTAACTCCCAGCTGTTATAACAGAGCTACATGACCCCACCTAACTCCCAGCTGTTATAGCAGAGCTACATGACCCCACCTAACTCCCAGCTGTTATAGCAGAGCTACATGACCCCACCTAACTCCCAGCTGTTATAACAGAGCTACATGACCCCACTTAACTCCCAGCTGTTATAACAGAGCTACATGACCCCACCTAACTCCCAGCTGTCTGAACAGAGCTACATGACCCCACCTAACTCCCAGCTGTCTGAACAGAGCTACATGACCCCACCTAACTCCCAGCTGTTATAACAGAGCTACATGACCCCACCTAACTCCCAGCTGTCTGAACAGAGCTACATGACCCCACCTAACTCCCAGCTGTTATAACAGAGCTACATGACCCCACCTAACTCCCAGCTGTCTGAACAGAGCTACATGACCCCACCTAACTCCCAGCTGTTATAACAGAGCTACATGACCCCACCTAACTCCCAGCTGTCTGGACAGAGCTCCATGACCCCACCTACCTCCCAGCTGTTATAACAGAGCTACATGACCCCACCTAACTCCCAGCTGTCTGAACAGAGCTACATGACCCCACCTAACTCCCAGCTGTCTGGACAGAGCTACATGACCCCACCTAACTCCCAGCTGTTATAACAGAGCTACATGACCCCACCTAACTCCCAGCTGTTATAACAGAGCTACATGACCCCACCTAACTCCCAGCTGTTATAACAGAGCTACATGACCCCACCTAACTCCCAGCTGTTATAACAGAGCTACATGACCCCAACTAACTCCCAGCTGTTATAACAGAGCTACATGACCCCACCTAACTCCCAGCTGTTATAACAGAGCTACATGACCCCACCTAACTCCCAGCTGTCTGAACAGAGCTACATGACCCCACCTAACTCCCAGCTGTTATAACAGAGCTACATGACCCCACCTAACTCCCAGCTGTTATAACAGAGCTACATGACCCCACCTAACTCCCAGCTGTTATAGCAGAGCTACATGACCCCACCTAACTCCCAGCTGTTATAACAGAGCTACATGACCCCACCTAACTCCCAGCTGTTATAACAGAGCTACATGACCCCACCTAACTCCCAGCTGTTATAGCAGAGCTACATGACCCCACCTAAATCCCAGCTGTTATAACAGAGCTACATGACCCCACCTAACTCCCAGCTGTTATAACAGAGCTACATGACCCCACCTAACTCCCAGCTGTTATAAGAGCTACATGACCCCACCTAACTCCCAGCTGTTATAACAGAGCTACATGACCCCACCTAACTCCCAGCTGTTATAACAGAGCTACATGACCCCACCTAACTCCCAGCTGTTATAACAGAGCTACATGACCCCACCTAACTCCCAGCTGTTATAACAGAGCTACATGACACCACCTAACTCCCAGCTGTCTGAACAGAGCTACATGACCCCACCTAACTCCCAGCTGTTATAACAGAGCTACATGACCCCACCTAACTCCCAGCTGTTATAGCAGAGCTACATGACCCCACCTAACTCCCAGCTGTTATAACAGAGCTACATGACCCCACCTAACTCCCAGCTGTCTGAACAGAGCTACATGACCCCACCTAACTCCCAGCTGTTATAACAGAGCTACATGACCCCACCTAACTCCCAGCTGTTATAACAGAGCTACATGACCCCACCTAACTCCCAGCTGTTATAACAGAGCTACATGACCCCACCTAACTCCCAGCTGTTATAACAGAGCTACATGACCCCACCTAACTCCCAGCTGTTATAACAGAGCTACATGACCCCACCTAACTCCCAGCTGTTATAACAGAGCTACATGACCCCACCTAACTCCCAGCTGTTATAACAGAGCTACATGACCCCACCTAACTCCCAGCTGTTATAACAGAGCTACATGACCCCACCTAACTCCCAGCTGTTATAACAGAGCTACATGACCCCACCTAACTCCCAGCTGTTATAACAGAGCTACATGACCCCACCTAACTCCCAGCTGTTATAACAGAGCTACATGACCCCACCTAACTCCCAGCTGTTATAACAGAGCTACATGACCCCACCTAACTCCCAGCTGTTATAACAGAGCTACATGACCCCACCTAACTCCCAGCTGTTATAACAGAGCTACATGACCCCACCTAACTCCCAGCTGTTATAACAGAGCTACATGACCCCACCTAACTCCCAGCTGTTATAACAGAGCTACATGACCCCACCTAACTCCCAGCTGTTATAACAGAGCTACATGACCCCACCTACCTCCCAGCTGTTATAACAGAGCTACATGACCCCACCTAACTCCCAGCTGTTATAGCAGAGCTACGTGACCCCACCTAACTCCCAGCTGTTATAACAGAGCTACATGACCCCACCTAACTCCCAGCTGTTATAACAGAGCTACATGACCCCACCTAACTCCCAGCTGTTATAACAGAGCTACATGACCCCACCTAACTCCCAGCTGTCAGAAATCATCCACGCCACATCTAGGGTGGGTCAGGTTTCAAGATGTATTTTTGTCCAGGCCTTTACTTCCTCCTCCTTGACCTCTCCTTTAGTCAGACAGCCTCTCTAGCTACCCACAACCTGTCTTTAGTCAGACAGCCTCTCTAGCTACCCACAACCTGTCTTTAGTCAGACAGCCCCTCTAGCTACCCACAACCTGTCCTTAGTCAGACAGCCCCTCTAGCTACCCACAACCTGCCTTTAGTCAGACAGCCCCTCTAGCTACCCACAACCTGTCTTTAGTCAGACAGCCCCTCTGGCTACCCACAACCTGTCCTTAGTCAGACAGCCTCTCTAGCTACCCACAACCTGCCTTTAGTCAGACAGCCCCTCTGGCTACCCACAACCTGCCTTTAGTCAGACAGCCGCTCTAGCTACCCACAATCTGCCTTTAGTCAGACAGCCCCTCTGGCTACCCACAACCTGTCCTTAGTCAGACAGCCTCTCTAGCTACCCACAACCTGTCTTTAGTCAGACAGCCCCTCTGGCTACCCACAACCTGCCTTTAGTCAGACAGCCTCTCTAGCTACCCACAACCTGCCTTTAGTCAGACAGCCCCTCTGGCTACCCACAACCTGTCTTTAGTCAGACAGCCCCTCTGGCTACCCACAACCTGTCTTTAGTCAGACAGCCTCTCTAGCTACCCACAACCTGTCCTTAGTCAGACAGCCCCTCTAGCTACCCACAACCTGTCTTTAGTCAGACAGCCTCTCTAGCTACCCACAACCTGTCTTTAGTCAGACAGCCTCTCTAGCTACCCACAACCTGCCTTTAGTCAGACAGCCTCTCTAGCTACCCACAACCTGTCTTTAGTCAGACAGCCTCTCTAGCTACCCACAACCTGTCCTTAGTCAGACAGCCCCTCTAGCTACCCACAACCTGTCTTTAGTCAGACAGCCTCTCTAGCTACCCACAACCTGTCTTTAGTCAGACAGCCTCTCTAGCTACCCACAACCTGTCCTTAGTCAGACAGCCTCTCTAGCTACCCACAACCTGTCTTTAGTCAGACAGCAGCACAATAACATGTTGACAAATACTTCTGGAGGATTTCAAAGGGTCAGGATCCTACACTGATGGACTGATTACAGAACAGTTTCCTCTGAAGGCCTTGACATGACATGAAGGGATCGTACTCATGGACTGATTACAGAACAGTTTCCTCTGAAGGCCTTGACATGACATGTAGGGATCGTACTGATGGACTGATTACAGAACAGTTTCCTCTGAAGGCCTTGACATGACATGTAGGGATCGTACTGATGGACTGATTACAGAACAGTTTCCTCTGAAGGCCTTGACATGACATGTAGGGATCGTACTGATGGACTGATTACAGAACAGTTTCCTCTGAAGGCCTTGACATGACATGTAGGGATCGTACTGATGGACTGATTACAGAACAGTTTCCTCTGAAGGCCTTGACATGACATGTAGGGATCGTACTGATGGACTGATTACAGAACAGTTTCCTCTGAAGGCCTTGACATTCAGGAGAGCCTTGAAAGTGGTGCTGTCCAGTGTTTACCCTCCTCTCAGAAGTCGTGTTGTTGACCTCTGTTCAGCTGTGTTGTTGCAGGATTTCAACAGGTTGTGATTGGAGCTCGTGTAACGTTACAGCCCTACCTTGGACTGGGTCTAGTTTATTTGCACAAGTAGAACAGTTTGTAACAGTAAAAAACAACAACAGTATGTCCGGGGGAAAAAGAGCTGAAGGGGGTCGTTGGCTGTGGGGTCTTAACCACTATGAGTTTAACCATGGGGTCTTAACCACTATGAGTTTAACCATGGGGTCTTAACCACTATGAGTTTAACCATGGGGTCTTAACCACTATGAGTTTAACCATGGGGTCTTAACCACTATGAGTTTAACCATGGGGTCTTAACCACTATGAGTTTAACCATGGGGTCTTAACCACTATGAGTTTAACCATGGGGTCTTAACCACTATGAGTTTAACCATGGGGTCTTAACCACTATGAGTTTAACCATGGGGTCTTAACCACTATGAGTTTAACCATGGGGTCTTAACCACTATGAGTTTAACCATGGGGTCTTAACCACTATGAGTTTTAACCATGGGGTCTTAACCACTATGAGTTTAACCATGGGGTCTTAACCACTATGAGTTTAACCATGGGGTCTTAACCACTATGAGTTTAACCATGGGGTCTTAACCACTATGAGTTTAACCATGGGGTCTTAACCACTATGAGTTTAACCATGGGGTTTTAACCACTATGAGTTTAACCAGGGGGTCTTAACCACTATGAGTTTAACCATGGGATCTTAACCACTATGAGTTTAACCATGGGATCTTAACCACTATGAGTTTAACCATGGGGTCTTAACCACTATGAGTTTAACCATGGGGTCTTAACCACTATGAGTTTAACCATGGGGTCTTAACCACTATGAGTTTAACCATGGGGTTTTAACCACTATGAGTTTAACCAGGGGGTCTTAACCACTATGAGTTTAACCATGGGGGAGTTTAACCATGGGGTCTTAACCACTATGAGTTTAACCATGGGGTCTTAACCACTATGAGTTTAACCATGGGGTCTTAACCACTATGAGTTTAACCATGGGGTCTTAACCACTATGAGTTTAACCATAGGGTCTTAACCACTATGAGTTTTAACCATGGGGTCTTAACCACTATGAGTTTTAACCATGGGGTCTTAACCACTATGAGTTTAACCATGGGGTCTTAACCACTATGAGTTTAACCATGGGGTCTTAACCACTATGAGTTTAACCATGGGGTCTTAACCACTATGAGTTTAACCATGGGGTCTTAACCACTATGAGTTTAACCATGGGGTCTTAACCACTATGAGTTTAACCATGGGGTTTTAACCACTATGAGTTTAACCATGGGGTCTTAACCACTATGAGTTTAACCATGGGGTCTTAACCACTATGAGTTTAACCATGGGGTTTTAACCACTATGAGTTTAACCATGGGGTCTTAACCACTATGAGTTTAACCATGGGGTCTTAACCACTATGAGTTTAACCATGGGGTCTTAACCACTATGAGTTTAACCATGGGGTCTTAACCACTATGAGTTTAACCACTATGAGTTTAACCATGGGGTCTTAACCACTATGAGTTTAACCATGGGGTCTTAACCACTATGAGTTTTAACCATGGGGTCTTAACCACTATGAGTTTAACCATGGGGTCTTAACCACTATGAGTTTAACCACTATGAGTTTAACCATGGGGTCTTAACCACTATGAGTTTAACCATGGGGTCTTAACCACTATGAGTTTAACCATGGGGTCTTAACCACTATGAGTTTAACCATGGGGTCTTAACCACTATGAGTTTAACCATGGGGTCTTAACCACTATGAGTTTAACCATGGGGTCTTAACCACTATGAGTTTAACCATGGGGTCTTAACCACTATGAGTTTAACCATGGGGTCTTAACCACTATGAGTTTAACCATGGGGTCTTAACCACTATGAGTTTAACCATGGGGTCTTAACCACTATGAGTTTAACCATGGGGTCTTAACCACTATGAGTTTAACCATGGGGTCTTAACCACTATGAGTTTTAACCATGGGGTCTTAACCACTATGAGTTTAACCATGGGGTCTTAACCACTATGAGTTTAACCATGGGGTCTTAACCACTATGAGTTTAACCATGGGGTCTTAACCACTATGAGTTTAACCATGGGGTCTTAACCACTATGAGTTTTAACCATGGGGTCTTAACCACTATGAGTTTAACCACTATGAGTTTAACCATGGGGTCTTAACCACTATGAGTTTAACCATGGGGTCTTAACCACTATGACCACTTAACCACTGAGTTTAACCATGGGGTCTTAACCACTATGAGTTTAACCATGGAGTTTTAACCACTATGAGTTTTAACCATGGGGTCTTAACAAATATGAGTTTAACCATGGGGTCTTAACAAATATGAGTTTAACCATGGGGTTTTAACCACTATGAGTTTAACCATGGGGTCTTAACAAATATGAGTTTAACCATGGGGTCTTAACCACTATGAGTTTAACCATGGGGTCTTAACCACTATGAGTTTAACCATGGGGTCTTAACCACTATGAGTTTAACCATGGGGTCTTAACCACTATGAGTTTAACCATGGGGTCTTAACCACTATGAGTTTAACCATGGGGTCTTAACCACTATGAGTTTTAACCATGGGGTCTTAACCACTCTGAGTTTAACCATGGGGTCTTAACCACTATAAGTTTAACCATGGGGTCTTAACCACTATAAGTTTAACCATGGGGTCTTAACCACTATGAGTTTAACCATGGGGTCTTAACCACTATGAGTTTAACCATGGGGTCTTAACCACTATGAGTTTAACCATGGGGTCTTAACCACTATGAGTTTAACCATGGGGTCTTAACCACTATGAGTTTAACCATGGGGTCTTAACCACTATGAGTTTAACCATGGGGTCTTAACCACTATGAGTTTTAACCACTATGAGTTTAACCACTATGAGTTTAACCATGGGGTCTTAACTACTATGAGTTCTAACCATGGGGTCTTAACCACTATGAGTTTAACCACTATGAGTTTAACAATGGGGTCTTAACCACTATGAGTTTAACCATGGGGTCTTAACCACTATGAGTTTAACCATGGGGTCTTAACCACTATGAGTTTTAACCATGGGGTCTTAACCACTATGAGTTTAACCACTATGAGTTTAACAATGGGGTCTTAACCACTATGAGTTTAACCATGGGGTCTTAACCACTATGAGTTTAACCACTATGAGTTTAACCATGGGGTCTTAACCACTATGAGTTTAACCATGGGGTCTTAACCACTATGAGTTTAACCATGGGGTCTTAACCACTATGAGTTCTAACCATGGGGTCTTAACCACTATGAGTTTAACCACTATGAGTTTAACAATGGGGTCTTAACCACTATGAGTTTAACCATGGGGTCTTAACCACTATGAGTTTAACCATGGGGTCTTAACCACTATGAGTTTTAACCATGGGGTCTTAACCACTATGAGTTTAACCACTATGAGTTTAACAATGGGGTCTTAACCACTATGAGTTTAACCATGGGGTCTTAACCACTATGAGTTTAACCACTATGAGTTTAACCATGGGGTCTTAACCACTATGAGTTTAACCATGGGGTCTTAACCACTATGAGTTTAACCATGGGGTCTTAACCACTATGAGTTTTAACCATGGGGTCTTAACCACTATGACCACTTAACCAATATGAGTTTAACCATGGGGTCTTAACCACTATGAGTTTAACCATGGAGTTTTAACCACTATGAGTTTTAACCATGTGGTCTTAACAAATATGAGTTTAACCATGGGGTCTTAACAAATATGAGTTTAACCATGGGGTTTTAACCACTATGAGTTTAACCATGGGGTCTTAACAAATATGAGTTTAACCATGGGGTCTTAACCACTATGAGTTTAACCATGGGGTCTTAACCACTATGAGTTTAACCATGGGGTCTTAACCACTATGAGTTTAACCATGGGGTCTTAACCACTATGAGTTTAACCATGGGGTCTTAACCACTATGAGTTTAACCATGGGGTCTTAACCACTATGAGTTTTAACCATGGGGTCTTAACCACTATGAGTTTAACCATGGGGTCTTAACCACTATAAGTTTAACCATGGGGTCTTAACCACTATGAGTTTAACCATGGGGTCTTAACCACTATGAGTTTAACCATGGGGTCTTAACCACTATGAGTTTAACCATGGGGTCTTAACCACTATGAGTTTTAACCACTATGAGTTTAACCATGGGGTCTTAACCACTATGAGTTTAACCATGGGGTCTTAACCACTATGAGTTTAACCATGGGGTCTTAACCACTATGAGTTTAACCATGGGGTCTTAACCACTATGAGTTTAACCACTATGAGTTTAACCATGGGGTCTTAACCACTATGAGTTTAACCATGGGGTCTTAACCACTATGAGTTTAACCATGGGGTCTTAACCACTATGAGTTTAACCATGGGGTCTTAACCACTATGAGTTTAACCATGGGGTCTTAACCACTATGAGTTTAACCATGGGGTCTTAACCACTATGAGTTTAACCATGGAGTTTTAACCACTATGAGTTTAACCATGGAGTTTTAACCACTATGAGTCTTAACCACTATGAGTTTAACCATGGGGTCTTAACCACTATGAGTTTAACCACTATGAGTTTAACCATGGGGTCTTAACCACTATGAGTTTTAACCACTATGAGTTTAACCACAATGAGTTTAACCATGGGGTTCTTAACTACTATGAGTTTTAACCATGGGGGTTTAACCACTATGAGTTTAACAATGGGGTCTTAACCACTATGAGTTTAACCATGGGGTCTTAACCACTATGAGTTTAACCATGGAGTTTTAACCACTATGAGTCTTAACCACTATGAGTTTAACCATGGGGTCTTAACCACTATGAGTTTAACCACTATGAGTTTAACCATGGGGTCTTAACCACTATGAGTTTAACCACTATGAGTTTAACCATGGGGTCTTAACCACTATGAGTTTTAACCATGGGGTCTTAACCACTATGAGTTTAACCATGGGGTCTTTACCACTATGAGTTTAACCATGGGGTCTTAACCACTATGAGTTTTAACCATGGGGTCTTAACCACTATGAGTTTAACCATGGGGTCTTAACCACTATGAGTTTTAACCACTATGAGTTTAACCACTATGAGTTTAACCATGGGGTCTTAACTACTATGAGTTCTAACCATGGGGTCTTAACCACTATGAGTTTAACCACTATGAGTTTAACAATGGGGTCTTAACCACTATGAGTTTAACCATGGGGTCTTAACCACTATGAGTTTAACCACTATGAGTTTAACCATGGGGTCTTAACCACTATGAGTTTAACCATGGGGTCTTAACCACTATGAGTTTAACCATGGGGTCTTAACCACTATGAGTTTTAACCATGGGGTCTTAACCACTATGAGTTTAACCACTATGAGTTTAACCATGGGGTCTTAACCACTATGAGTTTAACCATGGGGTCTTAACCACTATGACCACTTAACCACTGAGTTTAACCATGGGGTCTTAACCACTATGAGTTTAACCATGGAGTTTTAACCACTGTGAGTTTTAACCATGGGGTCTTAACAAATATGAGTTTAACCATGGGGTCTTAACAAATATGAGTTTAACCATAGGGTTTTAACCACTATGAGTTTAACCATGGGGTCTTAACAAATATGAGTTTAACCATGGGGTCTTAACCACTATGAGTTTAACCATGGGGTCTTAACCACTATGAGTTTAACCATGGGGTCTTAACCACTATGAGTTTAACCATGGGGTCTTAACCACTATGAGTTTAACCATGGGGTCTTAACCACTATGAGTTTAACCATGGGGTCTTAACCACTATGAGTTTTAACCATGGGGTCTTAACCACTATGAGTTTAACCATGGGGTCTTAACCACTATAAGTTTAACCATGGGGTCTTAACCACTATGAGTTTAACCATGGGGTCTTAACCACTATGAGTTTAACCATGGGGTCTTAACCACTATGAGTTTAACCATGGGGTCTTAACCACTATGAGTTTTAACCACTATGAGTTTAACCATGGGGTCTTAACCACTATGAGTTTAACCATGGGGTCTTAACCACTATGAGTTTAACCATGGGGTCTTAACCACTATGAGTTTAACCATGGGGTCTTAACCACTATGAGTTTAACCACTATGAGTTTAACCATGGGGTCTTAACCACTATGAGTTTAACCATGGGGTCTTAACCACTATGAGTTTAACCATGGGGTCTTAACCACTATGAGTTTAACCATGGGGTCTTAACCACTATGAGTTTAACCATGGGGTCTTAACCACTATGAGTTTAACCATGGGGTCTTAACCACTATGAGTTTAACCATGGAGTTTTAACCACTATGAGTTTAACCATGGAGTTTTAACCACTATGAGTCTTAACCACTATGAGTTTAACCATGGGGTCTTAACCACTATGAGTTTAACCACTATGAGTTTAACCATGGGGTCTTAACCACTATGAGTTTAACCACTATGAGTTTAACCATGGGGTCTTAACCACTATGAGTTTTAACCATGGGGTCTTAACCACTATGAGTTTAACCATGGGGTCTTAACCACTATGAGTTTAACCATGGGGTCTTAACCACTATGAGTTTTAACCATGGGGTCTTAACCACTATGAGTTTAACCATGGGGTCTTAACCACTATGAGTTTTAACCACTATGAGTTTAACCACAATGAGTTTAACCATGGGGTTCTTAACTACTATGAGTTTTAACCATGGGGTCTTAACCACTATGAGTTTAACCACTATGAGTTTAACAATGGGGTCTTAACCACTATGAGTTTAACCATGGGGTCTTAACCACTATGAGTTTAACCATGGGGTCTTAACCACTATGAGTTTTAACCATGGGGTCTTAACCACTATGAGTTTAACCACTATGAGTTTAACAATGGGGTCTTAACCACTATGAGTTTAACCATGGGGTCTTAACCACTATGAGTTTAACCATGGGGTCTTAACCACTATGAGTTTAACCATGGGGTCTTAACCACTATGAGTTTTAACCACTATGAGTTTAACCATGGGGTCTTAACCACTATGAGTTTAACCACGGAGTCTTAACCACTATGAGTTTTAACCATGGGGTCTTAACCACTATGAGTTTAACCATGGGGTCTTAACCACTATAAGTTTAACCACTATGAGTTTAACCATGGGGTCTTAACCACTATGAGTTTTAACCACTGAGTTTTAACCACTGAGTTTTAACCACTATGAGTTTTAACCACTATGAGTTTTAACCACTATGAGTTTTAACCACTATGAGTTTTAACCACTATGAGTTTTAACCACTATGAGTTTAACCATGGAGTTTTAACTAATATGGGTTTGACCCAATATATGTGTTTTAACCAATATGTATTTTAACTAATATGTGTTTTAACTAATATGGGTTTGACCCACAGGGTTTTAACTAATATGGGTTTGACTCACAGGGTTTTAACCAATATGTGTTTTAACCAATATGTATTTTAACTAATATCTGTTTTAACTAATATGGGTTGACCCACAGGGTTTTAACTAATATGTGTTTTAACTAATATGGGTTGACCCACAGGGTTCTAACTAATATGTGTTTTAACTAATATGGGTTTGACCCACAGGGTTTTAACTAATATGGGTTTGACCCACAGGGTTTTAACTGTGTGTATGTATATCTTCCAGGGAAAGTTAACCCCACCCAGTGTGAGGCCATGACCATGGTAGCAGCCCAGGTTATGGGAAACAACGTGGCTGTGACCATCGGAGGCAGCAACGGACACTTTGAGCTTAACGTCTTCAAGCCAATGATGGTAAGAACTGATATTACCATGGACTAAGACAATGCTAATAGGCCAGTTTCACCGTGGACTGAGACGATGCTAATAGGCCAGTTTCACCGTGGACTGAGACGATGCTAATAGGCCAGTTTCACCGTGGACTGAGACGATGCTAATAGGCCAGTTTCACAGTGGACTAACACTATGCTAATAGGCCAGTTTCACTGTGGACTAAGACTATGCTAATAGGCCAGTTTCACCGTGGACTAACACTATGCTAATAGGCCAGTTTCACCGTGGACTAAGACAATGCTAATAGGCCAGTTTCACAGTGGACTGACACGATACTAATAGGCCAGTTTCACTGTGGACTGAGACCATGCTTTGTATTTATTATGGATCCCCATTAGTTCCTGCCAAGGCAGCAGCTACTCTTCCTGGGGTTTATTATGGATCCCCATTAGTTCCTGCCAAGGCAGCAGCTACTCTTCCTGGGGTTTATTATGGATCCCCATTAGTTCCTGCCAAGGCAGCAGCTACTCTTCCTGGGGTTTATTATGGATCCCCATTAGTTCCTGCCAAGGCAGCAGCTACTCTTCCTGGGGTTTATTATGGATCCCCATTAGTTCCTGCCATGGCAGCAGCTACTCTTCCTGGGGTTTATTATGGATCCCCATTAGTTCCTGCCAAGGCAGCAGCTACTCTTCCTGGGGTTTATTATGGATCCCCATTTAGATCCTGCCGAGGCAGTAGCTACTCTTCCTGGGGTTTGTTATGGACCCCCATTAGTTCCTGCCAAGGCAGCAGCTACTCTTCCTGGGGTTTATTATGGATCCCCATTAGTTCCTGCCAAGGCAGCAGCTACTCTTCCTGGGGTTTATTATGGATCCCCATTAGTTCCTGCCATGGCAGCAGCTACTCTTCCTGGGGTTTATTATGGATCCCCATTAGTTCCTGCCAAGGCAGCAGCTACTCTTCCTGGGGTCCGTCATGTTTAAGGCAGTTTATACAAATTTAAAAACATTACATTACGTCCACAGATTTCACAGCACACTGTGTGCCCTCAGGCCCCTCCTCCACCACTACCACATACAGTGCCTTGCGAAAGTATTCGGCCCCCTTGAACTTTGCGACCTTTTGCCACATTTCAGGCTTCAAACATAAAGATATAAAACTGTATTTTTTTGTGAAGAATCAATAACAAGTGGGACACAATCATGAAGTGGAACGACATTTATTGGATATTTAAAACTTTTTTAACAAATCAAAAACTGAAAAATTGGGCGTGCAAAATTATTCAGCCCCTTTACTTTCAGTGCAGCAAACTCTCTCCAGAAGTTCAGTGAGGATCTCTGAATGATCCAATGTTGACCTAAATGACTAATGATGATAAATACAATCCACCTGTGTGTAATCAAGTCTCCGTATAAATGCACCTGCACTGTGATAGTCTCAGAGGTCCGTTAAAAGCGCAGAGAGCATCATGAAGAACAAGGAACACACCAGGCAGGTCCGAGATACTGTTGTGAAGAAGTTTAAAGCCGGATTTGGATACAAAAAGATTTCCCAAGCTTTAAACATCCCAAGGAGCACTGTGCAAGCAATAATATTGAAAAGGAAGGAGTTTCAGTCCACTGCAAATCTACCAAGACCTGGCCGTCCCTCTAAACTTTCAGCTCATACAAGGAGAAGACAGATCAGAGATGCAGCCAAGAGATCATGCAACCCATGATCACTCTGGATGAACTGCAGAGATCTACAGCTGAGGTGGGAGACTCTGTCCATAGGACAACAATCAGTCGTATATTGCACAAATCTGGCCTTTATGGAAGAGTGGCAAGAAGAAAGCCATTTCTTAAAGATATCCATAAAAAGTGTTGTTTAAAGTTTTGCCACAAGCCACCTGGGAGACACACCAAACATGTAGAAGAAGGTGCTCTGGTCAGATGAAACCAAAATTGAACTTTTTGGCAACAATGCAAAACGTTATGTTTGGCGTAAAAGCAACAAAGCTCCTCACCCTGACCACACCATCCCCACTGTCAAACATGGTGGTGGCAGCATCATGATTTGGGCCTGCTTTTCTTCAGCAGGGACAGGGAAGATGGTTAAAATTGATGGGAAGATGGATGGAGCCAAATACAGGACCATTCTGGAAGAAAACCTGATGGAGTCTGCAAAAGACCTGAGACTGGGACGGAGATTTGTCTTCCAACAAGACAATGATCCAAAACATAAAGCAACATCTACAATGGAATGGTTCAAAAATAAACATATCCAGGTGTTAGAATGGCCAAGTCAAAGTCCAGACCTGAATCCAATCGAGAATCTGTGGAAAGAACTGAAAACTGCTGTTCACAAACGCTCTCCATCCAACCTCACTGAGCTCGAGCTGT
>NW_027004531.1:60000-150258 GCF_036934945.1 Oncorhynchus masou masou
AATAGAGTTCGCTCTATTCCAAGGGCCAGCTGACCACACGACTAAACAGTCGTCCCAATGCAACAAAACTAGGTCCTGTAGGACCTGCCTTGTTGATAGTGTTGTTAAGAAGGTAGAAACTAGGGCCTGTAGGACCTGCCTTGTTGATAGTGTTGTTAAGAAGGTAGAAACTAGGACCTGCCTTGTTGATAGTGTTGTTAAGAAGGTAGAAACTAGGGCCTGTAGGACCTGCCTTGTTGATAGTGCTGTTAAGAAGGTAGAAACTAGGGCCTGTAGGACCTGCCTTGTTGATAGTGTTGTTAAGATGGTAGAAACTAGGGCCTGTAGGACCTGCCTTGTTGATAGTGTTGTTAAGATGGTAGAAACTAGGGCCTGTAGGACCTGCCTTGTTGATAGTGCTGTTAAGAAGGTAGAAACTAGGGCCTGTAGGACCTGCCTTGTTGATAGTGTTGTTAAGAAGGTAGAAACTAGGGCCTGTAGGACCTGCCTTGTTGATAGTGCTGTTAAGAAGGTAGAAACTAGGGCCTGTAGGACCTGCCTTGTTGATAGTGTTGTTAAGAAGGTAGAAACTAGGGCCTGTAGGACCTGCCTTGTTGATAGTGTTGTTAAGAAGGTAGAAACTAGGGCCTGTTGGACCTACCTTGTTGATAGTGTTGTTGAGAAGATAGAAACTAGGGCCTGTAGGACCTGCCTTGTTGATAGTGTTGTTAAGAAGGTAGAAACTAGGGCCTGTAGGACCTGCCTTGTTGATAGTGCTGTTAAGATGGTAGAAACTAGGGCCTGTAGGACCTGCCTTGTTGATAGTGTTGTTAAGATGGTAGAAACTAGGGCCTGTAGGACCTGCCTTGTTGATAATGTTGTTAAGAAGGTAGAAACTAGGGCCTGTAGGACCTGCCTTGTTGATAGTGCTGTTAAGAAGGTAGAAACTAGGGCCTGTAGGACCTGCCTTGTTGATAGTGTTGTTAAGAAGGCAGAGTAGCACTTTATTATAGTCAGACTTCTCCCCGTCTTAGCTACTACTTAGCTACTAGGGAGGAGGTCAGTTACCTGGCCTGGTGGTGCTAGAATAACAACCTATCCCTTAACATAACCAAGACTAAAGAGATGATTGTGGACTACAGGAAAAGGAGGACCGGAGCACGTCCCCATTCTCATCGACAGGGCTGTCTGCCATCTGCCCGGTACAGTTGAACCTGGGATTCATCCGTGAAGAGCACCCTTCTCCAGCGTGATCACTGGCCATCGACGGTTTGCAAAGCTGTCATCAGGGCAAAGGGTGGAAGAATCTCAAATATATTTTGATTTGTTTAACCCTTTTTTTTTTCTTAGTTGGTTACGACATGATTCCATATGTGTTATTTAATAGTTTTGATGTCTTCACTATTATTCTACAATGTAGAAAATAGTAAATATAAAGAAAAAAAATCCTGGAATGAGTAGGTGTGTCCAAACATTTGACTGGTATTGTATCAAACTGTTCCTAACTGTTTTGGATGGGAAGCATGCAGATGCCTTAACACCTCTCCTCCTCCCAGATTAAGTGTTGAACTCAGCCAGGCTGCTGGGGGATGCCTCAGTCATAATGTAACTCCTCCTCTCTCCTCCTCCCAGATTAAGAACGTGTTGAACTCGGCCAGGCTGCTGGGGGATGCCTCAGTCTCCTTCACTGATAACTGTGTGGTGGGCATTGAAGCGAACATCGACAGGATCAACAAACTCATGAACGAGTCCTTGATGCTGGTCACCGCCCTCAACCCACACATAGGTATGTGTCGTAGTACCGTACGTGCTTCCAAGTAGTGTACGTACATACAGCAGGGGACCAGAAGTCATGAACGAGATCTAGATACCTGCTCTCCAGAGACAGCAGGAGCGGTACAGATACTCTGAATGATCGGCTATGAAAAGCCAAATGACATTTACTCCTGAGGTGATGACTTGCTGCACCCTCGACAACTACTGTGATTATTATTATTTGACCCTGTTGGGCATCTATGGACATTTGAACATATTGGCCATGTTCTGTTATAATCTCCACCCGGCACAGCCAGAAGAGGACTGGCCACCCCTCATAGCCTGGTTCCTCTCTAGGTTTCTTCCTAGGTTTTGGCCTTTCTAGGGAGTTTTTCCTAGCCTGGTTCCTCTCTAGGTTTCTTCCTAGGTTCTGGTCTTTCTAGGGAGTTTTTCCTAGCCACCGTGCTTCTACATCTGCATTGCTTCCTGTTTGGGGTTTTAGGCTGGGTTTCTGTACAGCACTTTGAGACATCAGCTGATGTAGAAAGGGATTTCATTTACTGTTTAGAATACAACTGCATTAGAAATCAACAGGTTATCCATCGGCCTTTCGCCTGTAACCACTAGAGGGCAGTAACTCACAGTCCCACGTTTCAACAGTGCTGAGATTCACCAGACTGTAATGTGAGTATTGTCAATGAGATGTTTTGCTCTACAGCACAGTGAGTCTGTTTAATGCAGTAGATGGAGTCCTACTGAGACAGTCCACTCTGTCTGATGGCTTAGTGTGTAGGGAGTCCACTCTGTCTGGTGGCTTAGTGTGTAGGGAGTCCACCCTCTGTCTGGTGGCTTAGTGTGTAGGGAGTCCACCCTCTGTCTGGTGGCTTAGTGTGTAGGGAGTCCACACTCTGTCTGGTGGCTCAGTGTGTAGGGAGTCCACTCTGTCTGGTGGCTTAGTGTGTAGGGAGTCCACCCTCTGTCTGGTGGCTTAGTGTGTAGGGAGTCCACTCTGTCTGGTGGCTCAGTGTGTAGGGAGTCCACACTCTGTCTGGTGGCTCAGTGTGTAGGGAGTCCACCCTCTGTCTGGTGGCTCAGTGTGTAGGGAGTCCACCCTCTGTCTGGTGGCTTAGTGTGTAGGGAGTCCACCCTCTGTCTGGTGGCTTAGTGTGTAGGGAGTCCACTCTGTCTGGTGGCTTAGTGTGTAGGGAGTCCACACTCTGTCTGGTGGCTTAGTGTGTAGGGAGTCCACACTCTGTCTGGTGGCTCAGTGTGTAGGGAGTCCACTCTGTCTGGTGGCTTAGTGTGTAGGGAGTCCACCCTCTGTCTGGTGGCTTAGTGTGTAGGGAGTCCACTCTGTCTGGTGGCTCAGTGTGTAGGGAGTCCACACTCTGTCTGGTGGCTCAGTGTGTAGGGAGTCCACCCTCTGTCTGGTGGCTCAGTGTGTAGGGAGTCCACCCTCTGTCTGGTGGCTTAGTGTGTAGGGAGTCCACCCTCTGTCTGGTGGCTTAGTGTGTAGGGAGTCCACTCTGTCTGGTGGCTTAGTGTGTAGGGAGTCCACCCTCTGTCTGGTGGCTTAGTGTGTAGGGTGTCCACTCTGTCTGGTGGCTTAGTGTGTAGGGAGTCCACACTCTGTCTGGTGGCTCAGTGTGTCGGGAGTCCACCCTCTGTTTGGTGGCTTAGTGTGTAGGGAGTCCACCCTCTGTCTGGTGGCTTAGTGTGTAGGGAGTCCACCCTCTGTCTGGTGGCTTAGTGTGTAGGGAGTCCACACTCTGTCTGGTGGCTCAGTGTGTAGGGAGTCCACCCTCTGTCTGGTGGCTTAGTGTGTAGGGAGTCCACCCTCTGTCTGGTGGCTTAGTGTGTAGGGACTCCACCCTCTATCTGGTGGCTCAGTGTGTAGGGAGTCCACCCTCTGTCTGGTGGCTCAGTGTGTAGGGAGTCCACCCTCTGTCTGGTGGCTTAGTGTGTAGGGAGTCCACCCTCTGTCTGGTGGCTCAGTGTGTAGGGAGTCCACCCTCTGTCTGGTGGCTCAGTGTGTAGGGAGTCCACCCTCTGTCTGGTGGCTTAGTGTGTAGGGAGTCCACCCTCTGTCTGGTGGCTTAGTGTGTAGGGAGTCCACCCTCTGTCTGGTGGCTTAGTGTGTAGGGACTCCACCCTCTATCTGGTGGCTCAGTGTGTAGGGAGTCCACCCTCTGTCTGGTGGCTCAGTGTGTAGGGAGTCCACCCTCTGTCTGGTGGCTTAGTGTGTAGGGAGTCCACCCTCTGTCTGGTGGCTCAGTGTGTAGGGAGTCCACCCTCTGTCTGGTGGCTCAGTGTGTAGGGAGTCCACCCTCTGTCTGGTGGCTTAGTGTGTAGGGAGTCCACCCTCTGTCTGGTGGCTTAGTGTGTAGGGAGTCCACTCCGTCTGGTGGCTTAGTGTGTAGGGAGTCCACCCTCTGTCTGGTGGCTTAGTGTGTAGGGAGTCCACTCTGTCTGGTGGCTCAGTGTGTAGGGAGTCCACCCTCTGTCTGGTGGCTTAGTGTGTAGGGAGTCCACTCTGTCTGGTGGCTTAGTGTGTAGGGAGTCTGCTGGTGGGAGTGGAGATAGTGTCATGTCCTGTCTCCCCTGTCAGACACTGTGGTTAACAGGAGCCCCACCTGTCTCCCCTGTCAGACACTGTGGTTAACAGGACCCCCATCAGACCCTGCTGCACCTGTCTCCCCTCTTGGCTCCGGTCAGACGTTTTGCACTACGTATTGAATAGGGACATTACAGAACCCGGGAGGTCTCTGTTGGGACATTACAGAACCCGGGAGGTCTCTGTTGGGACATTACAGAACCCAGGAGGTCTCTGTTGGGACATTACAGAACCCGGGAGGTCTCTGTTGGGACATTACAGAACCCGGGAGGTCTCTGTTGGGACATTACAGAACCCGGGAGGTCTCTGTTGGGACATTACAGAACCCGGGAGGTCTCTGTTGGGACATTACAGAACCCAGGAGGTCTCTGTTGGGACATTACAGAACCCAGGAGGTCTCTGTTGGGACATTACAGAACCCAGGGGGTCTCTGTTGGGACATTACAGAACCCAGGAGGTCTCTGTTGGGACATTACAGAACCCAGGAGGTCTCTGTTGGGACATTACAGAACCCAGGAGGTCTCTGTTGGGACATTACAGAACCCAGGGGGTCTCTGTTGGGACATTACAGAACCCGGGAGGTCTCTGTTGGGACATTACAGAACCCGGGAGATCTCGGTTGGGACATTACAGAACCCGGGAGGTCTCTGTTGGGACATTACAGAACCCAGGAGGTCTCTGTTGGGACATTACAGAACCCAGGAGGTCTCTGTTGGGACATTACAGAACCCAGGAGGTCTCTGTTGGGACATTACAGAACCCAGGAGGTCTCTGTTGGGACATTACAGAACCCAGGAGGTCTCTGTTGGGACATTACAGAACCCAGGAGATCTCGGTTGGGACATTACAGAACCCAGGAGGTCTCTGTTGG
This sequence comes from Oncorhynchus masou masou, assembly GCF_036934945.1. Lineage (NCBI taxonomy): Eukaryota > Metazoa > Chordata > Actinopteri > Salmoniformes > Salmonidae > Oncorhynchus > Oncorhynchus masou. Next base: position 65,220 of record NW_027004531.1, read on the forward strand.
GACATTACAGAACCCAGGAGGTCTCTGTTGGGACATTACAGAACCCAGGAGGTCTCTGTTGGGACATTACAGAACCCAGGAGATCTCGGTTGGGACATTACAGAACCCAGGAGATCTCGGTTGGGACATTACAGAACCCAGGAGGTCTCGGTTGGGACCGCCAACTGTCACGACCACATACAATACTTATTTTCCACCATAATTTGCAAATAAATTCATTAAAAATCCTACAATGTGATTTTCTGGATTTTTTTCCCCTCATTTTGTCTGTCATAGTTGAAGTGTACCTGTGATGAAAATTACAGGCCTCTCATCTTTAAGTGGGAGAACTTGCACAATTGGTGACTGACTAAATACTTTTTTACCCCACTGTATATCGTCTTCGAGGGTCTGCTATTGGTTCCTTAATTGTGTTCTCTGAGTCTCAGGTCTTCAGTGTTTAGACGTTGAGGAAGGAGAAGGTCATGGTTTGTCATCAATCTCAGTCTTAATGAGGCTTCAGTATTTTCACGTCTGACTTCATCCCTTCTCTATCTTCTCAACAGGTTATGACAAAGCTGCTAAGATTGCCAAGACGGCTCACAGAGAGGGAGGAAATCTCAAGGAAACTGCTATCAAGCTCGGATACCTGACAGCAGAAGAGTTTGACGCGTGGGTCAAGCCACACGAGATGCTGGGACCCAAGTAGAACACGACACGCTGCAGAATGTCTATGGTTATAAATGTCTTGTCTTTGTACAAATATAAACATTAAACAAATGTTTTTGTTGGAACACATTGTTGTATTTTATTTAAACCTTATTTTACCAGGTCAGTTGACTGAGAACACATTGTCATTTACAGCAACGACTTGGTGAATAGTTACAGGGGAGAGAAGGGGGTTGAATGAGCCAAAGCTGTTCCCTTCCTCTGCAGGAACAGACAGGCCTGATCTATGAATTAGATGTTCCCTTCCTCTGCAGGAACAGACAGGCCTGATCTATGAATTAGATGTTCCCTTCCTCTGCAGGAACATACAGGCCTGATCTATGAATTAGATGTTCCCTTCCTCTGCAGGAACAGACAGGCCTGATCTATGAATTAGATGTTCCCTTCCTCTGCAGGAACAGACAGGCCTGATCTATGAATTAGATGTTCCCTTCCTCTGCAGGAACAGACAGGCCTGATCTATAAATTAGGACAGGCCTGATCTATGAATTAGATGTTCCCTTCCTCTGCAGGAACAGACAGGCCTGATCTATGAATTAGATGTTCCCTTCCTCTGTAGGAACAGACAGGCCTGATCTATGAATTAGATGTTCCCTTCCTCTGCAGGAACAGACAGGCCTGATCTATGAATTAGATGTTCCCTTCCTCTGCAGGAACAGACAGGCCTGATCTATGAATTAGATGTTCCCTTCCTCTGCAGGAACAGACAGGCCTGATCTATGAATTAGATGTTCCCTTCCTCTGCAGGAACAGACAGGCCTGATCTATGAATTAGATGTTCCCTTCCTCAGTGCAGGGACAGGCCTGATCTATGAATTAGATGTTCCCTTCCTCTGCAGGAACAGACAGGCCTGATCTATGAATTAGATGTTCCCTTCCTCAGTGTAGGAACAGACAGGCCTGATCTATGAATTAGATGTTCCCTTCCTCTGCAGGAACAGACAGGCCTGATCTATGAATTAGATGTTCCCTTCCTCTGCAGGAACAGACAGGCCTGATCTATGAATTAGATGTTCCCTTCCTCTGCAGGAACAGACAGGCCTGATCTATGAATTAGATGTTCCCTTCCTCTGCAGGAACAGACAGGCCTGATCTATGAATTAGATGTTCCCTTCCTCTGCAAGAACAGACAGGCCTGATCTATGGACAGATGACTGCTGTTTTAGTATATATTTTTTTCAACATTGGACTTCAGTTTCTTCTTCAGTGAAGGCCAGTAGATATTACGGTAAAAATGATTTCTTTCTCATATAAATAAAATAAGGATACATGGTATCCTTCAGAAAGGTGTTCAGCTATTATCTTGGTCATTTATCTACTTCCTGCATTATCTTGGTCATTTATCTACTTCCTGCAGTATCTTGGTCATTTATCTACTTCCTGCATTATCTTGGTCATTTATCTACTTCCTGCATTATCTTGGTCATTTATCTACTTCCTGCATTGTCTTGGTCATTTATCTACTTCCTGCATTGTCTTGGTCATTTATCTACTTCCTGCATTGTCTTGGTCATTTATCTACTTCCTGCATTGTCTTGGTCATTTATCTACTTCCTGCATTGTCTTGGTCATTTATCTACTTCCTGCATTGTCTTGGTCATTTATCTACTTCTGCATTATCTTGGTCATTTATCTACTTCCTGCATTATCTTGGTCATTTATCTACTTCCTGCATTATCTTGGTCATTTATCTACTTCCTGCATTTCCAGAAATATGTCATTCCCCATTCTGAGAAAGATTAATCTATTTATGTCTTTAATGAATATGGTGTGACATTAGATCCAAGGAAGAGTATATTTTAGTGAATTCTTCTGTATGACATTAGTCCACCTATAATAATTGGCCTACTGCTAGTGGGGGACTCCAACCCACGTACACCCCAGCCCAGGTCACCCTTCCTCCTGTTGAAAAGTCATTAGCTTGGGGACAGGATAATTAGGCATCACCAGAGTTCCCCAACCCTGTTCCCCAACTCTGGTCCTCCAGTACCCAGCATCACCAGAGTTCCACCAGAGAACCAAGGACAGTTACATGGTGGCTGAAAGGGATTTGTTTTGCCTTAAGGAAGCTACAATTTAATGCTCTTACGAGTTAAACCTCGATGTACTGTACCATTTTCCCGTAATAAAAAAAAACAACATACAATAAATCCTAATTTGGCCTCAAGCCCTGTTTCCTGAGCTTGGAGCTGTCTACTCAGTCATCAACCGTCCTAAACCCATAGAAGAGGATTCACTGTCAACATCTACGACATGAAGCGTTGCCATTTCCAGCCCAATCCTCCCTGCGCTCCTCTGGTGTCTCAGGAGGCTGAAGAAATTTGGCTTGTCACCAAAAGCACTCACAAACTTCTACAGAGGCACAATCGAGAGCATCCTGGTGGGCTGTATCACCGCCTGGTACGGCAACTGCTCCGCCCTCAACCGTAAGGCTCTCCAGAGGGTAGTGAGGTCTGCACAACGCATCACCGGGGGCAAACTACCTGCCCTCCAGGACACCTACACCACCCGATGTTACAGGAAGGCCATAAAGATCATCAAGGACATCTACCACCCGAGCCACTGCCTGTTCACCCCGCTATCATCCAGAAGGCGAGGTCAGTACAGGTGCATCAAAGCTGGGACCGAGAGACTGAAAAACAGCTTCTATCTCAAGGCCATCAGACTGTTAAACAGCAACCACTAACATTGAATGGCTGCTGCCTACACACTGACACTGACTCAACTCCAGCCACTTTAATAATGGGAATTGATGGGAAATGTTGTAAATATATCACTAGCCACTTTAAACAATGCTACCTTATATAATGTTACTTACCCTACATTATTCATCTCATATGCATACCTATATACTGTACTCTATATCATCGACTGCATCCTTATGTAATACATGTATCACTAGCCACTTTAACTATGCCACTTTGTTTACATACTCATCTCATATGTATATACTGTACTCGATACCATCTACTGTATCTTGCCTATGCTGCTCTGTACCATCACTCATTCATATATCTTTATGTACATATTCTTTATCCCCTTACACTGTGTATAAGACAGTAGATTAGGAATTGTTAGTTAGATTACTTGTTGGTTATTACTGCATTGTCGGAACTAGAAGCACAAGCATTTCGCTACACTCGCATTAACATCTGCTAACCATGTGTATGTGACAAATAACATTTGATTTGATTTGTCAGTCACAGCTCTGTCTGTCCTGAATCCCCTGGTTGCTGTAGGCCAGTACCCCCAACCCGGGTCCTCCAGTACCCCCAACCCTGGTCCTCCAGTACCCCCAACCCTGGTCCTCCAGTACCCCCAACAGCCCAACCCTCCAGTACCCCCAACCCTGGTCCTCCAGTACCCCCAACCCTGGTCCTCCAGTACCCCCAACAGCCCAACCCTGGTCCTCCAGTACCCCTAACCCTGGTCCTCCAGTACCCCTAACCCTGGTCCTCCAGTACCCCTAACAGGGTTCCCCAACTCTGGTCCTCTAGTACCCCCAACAGGGTTCCCCAACTCTGGTCCTCTAGTACCCCCAACAGGGTTCCCCAACTCTGGTCCTCTAGTACCCCCAACAGGGTTCCCCAACTCTGGTCCTCTAGTACCCCCAACAGGGTTCCCCAACTCTGGTCCTCTAGTACCCCCAACAAATCAAATCAAATCAAATTTATTTATATAGCCCTTCGTACATCAGCTGATATCTCAAAGTGCTGTACAGAAACCCAGCCTAAAACCCCAAACAGCAAGCAATGCAGGTGTAGAAGCACGGTGGCTAGGAAAAACTCCCTAGAAAAGCCAAAACCTAGGAAGAAACCTAGAGAGGAACCAGGCTATGTGGGGTGGCCAGTCCTCTTCTGGCTGTGCCGGGTAGAGATTATAACAGAACATGGCCAAGATGTTCAAATGTTCATAAATGACCAGCATGGTCGAATAATAATAAGGCAGAACAGTTGAAACTGGAGCAGCAGCACGGCCAGGTGGACTGGGGACAGCAAGGAGTCATCATGTCAAGTAGTCCTGGGGCATGGTCCTAGGGCCGCGGTTCAGTTGAAACTGGAGCAGCAGCACGGCCAGGTGGACTGGGGACAGCAAGGAGTCATCATGTCAGGTAGTCCTGGGGCATGGTCCTAGGGCTCAGGTCCTCCGAGAGAGAGAAGGAGAGAATTAGAGAACGCACACTTAGATTCACACAGGACACCGAATTGGACAGGAGAAGTACTCCAGATATAACAAACTGACCCCAGCCCCCCGACACATAAACTACTGCAGCATAAATACTGGAGGCTGAGACAGGAGGGGTCAGGAGACACTGTGGCCCCACCCGAGGACACCCCCGGACAGGGCCAAACAGGAAGGATATAACCCCACCCACTATGCCAAAGCACAGCCCCCACACCACTGGAGGGATATCTTCAACCACCAACTTACCATCCTGAGACAAAGCTGAGTATAGCCCGCAAAGATCTCCGCCACGGCACAACCCAAGGGGGGCGCCAACCCAGACAGGATGACCACATCAGTGAATCAACCCACTCAGGTGACGCACCCCCTCAGGGACGGCATGAGAGAGCCCCAGCAAGCCAGTGACTCAGCCCCTGTAATAGGGTTAGAGGCAGAGAATCCCAGTGGAAAGAGGGGAACCGGCCAGGCAGAGACAGCAAGGGTGGTTCGTTGCTCCAGAGCCTTTCCGTTCACCTTCCCACTCCTGGGCCAGACTACACTCAATCATATGACCCACTGAAGAGATGAGTCTTCAGTAAAGACTTAAAGGTTGAGACCGAGTTTGCGTCTCTGACATGGGTAGGCAGACCGTTCCATAAAAATGGAGCTCTATAGGAGAAAGCCCTGCCTCCAGCTGTTTGCTTAGAAATTCTAGGGACAATTAGGAGGCCTGCGTCTTGTGACCGTAGCGTACGTGTAGGTATGTACGGCAGGACCAAATCAGAGAGATAGGTAGGAGCAAGCCCATGCAATGCTTTGTAGGTTAGCAGTAAAACCTTGAAATCAGCCCTTGCTTTGACAGGAAGCCAGTGTAGGGAGGCTAGCACTGGAGTAATATGATCAAATTTTTTGGTTCTAGTCAGGATTCTAGCAGCCGTATTTAGCACTAACTGAAGTTTATTTAGTGCTTTATCCGGGTAGCCGGAAAGTAGAGCATTGCAGTAGTCTAACCTAGAAGTGACAAAAGCATGGATTAATTTTTCTGCATCATTTTTGGACAGAAAGTTTCTGATTTTTGCAATGTTACGTAGATGGAAAAAAGCTGTCCTTAAAATGGTCTTGATATGTTCTTCAAAAGAGAGATCAGGGTCCAGAGTAACGCCGAGGTCCTTCACAGTTTTATTTGAGATGACTGTACAACCATTAAGATTAATTGTCAGATTCAACAGAAGATCTCTTTGTTTCTTGGGACCTAGAACAAGCATCTCTGTTTTATCCGAGTTTAAAAGTAGAAAGTTTGCTGCCATCCACTTCCTTATGTCTGAAACACATGCTTCTAGCGAGGGCAATTTTGGGGCTTCACCATGTTTCATTGAAATGTACAGCTGTGTATCATCCGCATAGCAGTGAAAGTTAACATTATGTTTTCGAATAACATCCCCAAGAGGTAAAATATATAGTGAAAACAACAGCGGTCCTAAAACGGAACCTTGAGGAACACCGAAATTTACAGTTGATTTGTCAGAGGACAAACCATCCACAGAGACAAACTGATATCTTTCCGACAGATAAGATCTAAACCAGGCCAGAACTTGACCGTGTAGACCAATTTGGGTTTCCAATCTCTCCAAAAGAATGTGGTGATCGATGGTATCAAAAGCAGCACTAAGGTCTAGGAGCACGAGGACAGATGCAGAGCCTCGGTCCGATGCCATTAAAATGTCATTTACCACCTTCACAAGTGCCGTCTCAGTGCTATGATGGGGTCTAAAACCAGACTGAAGCATTTCATATACATTGTTTGTCTTCAGGAAGGCAGTGAGTTGCTGAGCAACAGCCTTTTCTAAGATTTTTGAGAGGGTTCCCCAACTCTGGTCCTCCAGTACCCACAACAGCCCAACCCTGGTCCTCCAGGGAATGTTTTACTATGATTAAATGTCAGAAATTGAGAAAAACTGAGTTTAAATGTATTTGGCTAAGGTGTATGTAAACTTCCGACTTCAACTGTATATAGTATCAGTCAAAGGTTTGGACACACCTACTCATTATTATTATTTGTTTTACTATTTTATGTAGAATAATAGTGAAGACATCAACACAATGAAATAACACATATGGAATCATGCAGTAAACAAAAAAGTGTTAAACATTATTATTATTATTTTTTTAAATATTTGAGATTCTTCTAAGTAGCCCCCCTTTGCCTTGATGACAGCTTTGTACACTCATAACCAGTTATACCCGGAATGCTTTTCCAACGTCTTGAAGGAGTTCCCACATATGCTGAGCACTTGTTGGTTGCTTTTCCTTCACTCTGCAGTCCAACTCATCCCAAACCATCTCAATTGTGTTGAGTTTGGGTGAATTTTGAGGCCAGGTCATCTGATGCAGCACTCCATCACTCTCCTTCTTGGTCAAGTAGCCCTTACACAGCCTGGAGGTGTGCTGGGTCATTGTCCTGTTGAAAAACAAAATTATAGTCCCACTAAGCCCAAACCAGATAGGATGGTGTATCGCTGCAGAATGCTGTGGTAGCCATGCTGGTTTAGCGAAGGAGAGGAGGACCAAAATGCAGCGTGGTTAGAGTTCATGTTTTTTAATAAGAGAAACTCACCATGAACACAATACAAAACAATAAACGTGGCAAAACCGAAACAGTCCTATCTGGTGCAGAAAACACAAAGACAGGAAACAACCACTCACAAAACCCAACATAAAACAGGCTACCTAAATATGGTTCCCAATCAGAGACAATGACTAACACCTGCCTCTGATTGAGAACCATATCAGGCCATACATAGAAACGGACAAACTTGACACACATCATAGAATGCCCACCCAGCTCACATCCTGACCAACACTAAAACAAGGAAAACACACAAGAACTATGGTCAGAATTTGACTGACTTTTACCAAGGCACACCTGTTAATTGAAATGCATTCCAGGTGACTACCTCATTAAGTTGGTTGAGAGAATGCCAAGAGCTTGCAAAATTGACATCAAGGCAAAGGGTGGTGTCACGGCTTTCGTTGTGGGAAGGAGGAGCGGACCAAAATGCAGCGTGGCTGTTATTCATTTTTATTTAATTAAAGAAACTATACATGATGAAACTAACAAAATAACAAACGTGCGAAAACCTAACCAGCCCTATCTGGTGCAAAACACAGAGACAGGAACAATCACCCACAAACACACAGTGAAACCCAGGCTACCTAAATATGGTTCCCAATCAGAGACAATGACTAACACCTGCCTCTGATTGAGAACCATATCAGGCCAGACATAGAAATAGACAAACAAGACATCCAACATAGAATGCCCACTCAGATCACACCCTGACCACCCAAAACATAGAAACTTACAATGTAAACTATGGCCAGGGCGTGACAGGTGGCTACTTTGAAGAATCTCAAATTTAAAACATATTTTGATTGGTTGAACACCTTTTTGGTTACTACATGATTCCATATGTGTTATTTCATAGTTGTGATGTCTTCACTATTATTCTACAATGTAGAACATAGTAATAATAAATACAAAAACCCTTGAATGAGTAGGTGTGTCCAAACTTTTGACTGGTACTGTATATATCCCACATAAAGGAAGAGAAGCTTCGGCCTGACCCCAGAGAGATGGAGACATATCACAACACAGACATTTCATTATGTCAGATGGCTACTGAGTCTGTTAGAGACATGCATTTCATTATGTCAGATGGTTACGGAGTCTGTTAGAGACATGCATTTCATTATGTCAGATGGTTACGGAGTCTGTTGGAGACATGCATTTCATTATGTCAGATGGTTACGGAGTCTGTTAGAGACATGCATTTCATTATGTCAGATGGCTACGGAGTCTGTTAGAGACATGCATTTCATTATGTCAGATGGCTACGGAGTCTGTTAGAGACATGCATTTCATTATGTCAGATGGTTACGGAGTCTGTTAGACAGAGACATACATTTCATTATGTCAGATGGCTGTTAGACAGAGACATGCATTTCATTATGTCAGATGGCTACAGAGTCTGTTAGAGACATGCATTTCATTATGTCAGATGGTAACAGAGTCTGTTAGAGACATGCATTTCATTATGTCAGATGGTTACGGAGTCTGTTAGACAGAGACATACATTTCATTATGTCAGATGGCTGTTAGAGACATGCATTTCATTATGTCAGATGGCTACGGAGTCTGTTAGAGACATGCATTTCATTATGTCAGATGGCTACGGAGTCTGTTAGACAGAGACATGCATTTCATTATGTCAGATGGCTACGGAGTCTGTTAGAGACATGCATTTCATTATGTCAGATGGCTACGGAGTCTGTTGGAGACATGCATTTCATTATGTCAGATGGCTACGGAGTCTGTTAGAGACATGCATTTCATTATGTCAGATGGCTGTTAGACAGAGACATGCATTTCATTATGTCAGATGGCTGTTAGACAGAGACATGCATTTCATTATGTCAGATGGCTACGGAGTCTGTTAGAGACATGCATTTCATTATGTCAGATGGTTACGGAGTCTGTTAGAGACATGCATTTCATTATGTCAGATGGCTACGGAGTCTGTTAGAGACATGCATTTCATTATGTCAGATGGTTACGGAGTCTGTTAGAGACATGCATTTCATTATGTCAGATGGCTACGGAGTCTGTTAGAGACATGCATTTCATTATGTCAGATGGCTGTTAGACAGAGACATGCATTTCATTATGTCAGATGGCTACTGAGTCTGTTAGACAGAGACATGCATTTCATTATGTCAGATGGCTACTGAGTCTGTTAGACAGAGACATGCATTTCATTATGTCAGATGGCTACGGAGTCTGTTAGACAGAGACATGCATTTCATTATGTCAGATGGCTACGGAGTCTGTTAGAGACATGCATTTCATTATGTCAGATGGCTGTCAGACAGAGACATGCATTTCATTATGTCAGATGGCTGTCAGACAGAGACATGCATTTCATTATGTCAGATGGCTGTCAGACAGAGACATGCATTTCATTATGTCAGATGGCTGTCAGACAGAGACATGCATTTCATTATGTCAGATGGCTACTGAGTCTGTTAGACAGACACATGCATTTCATTATGTCAGATGGCTACTGAGTCTGTTAGACAGAGACATGCATTTCATTATGTCAGATGGCTGTTAGACAGAGACATGCATTTCATTATGTCAGATGGCTGTTAGACAGAGACATACATTTCATTATGTCAGATGGCTGTTAGACAGAGACATGCATTTCATTATGTCAGATGGTTACGGAGTCTGTTAGAGACATGCATTTCATTATGTCAGATGGCTACGGAGTCTGTTAGACAGAGACATGCATTTCATTATGTCAGATGGCTGTTAGACAGAGACATGCATTTCATTATGTCAGATGGCTGTTAGACAGAGACATACATTTCATTATGTCAGATGGCTGTTAGACAGAGACATGCATTTCATTATGTCAGATGGTTACGGAGTCTGTTAGAGACATGCATTTCATTATGTCAGATGGCTATGGAGTCTGTTAGACAGAGACATGCATTTCATTATGTCAGATGGCTACGGAGTCTGTTAGAGACATGCATTTCATTATGTCAGATGGCTGTTAGACAGAGACATGCATTTCATTATGTCAGATGGCTACGGAGTCTGTTAGAGACATGCATTTCATTATGTCAGATGGCTACGGAGTCTGTTAGAGACATGCATTTCATTATGTCAGATGGTTACGGAGTCTGCTAGAGACATGCATTTCATTATGTCAGATGGCTACGGAGTCTGTTAGAGACATGCATTTCATTATGTCAGATGGCTACGGAGTCTGTTAGAGACATGCATTTCATTATGTCAGATGGCTGTTAGACAGAGACATGCATTTCATTATGTCAGATGGCTACGGAGTCTGTTAGAGACATGCATTTCATTATGTCAGATGGCTACTGAGTCTGTTATATAGATATAGACTTATATAAGGAGGGTAATTCATATATTTTCTGTTTGAATATTTTGCATAAAGATATAGATTTATAGGAGTAACTTTGGTAGACCTGAAACAGTCTTCCTCACCTCAAGTTGGGGCGGCAGGTAGCCTAGTGGTTAGAGCAGGTAGCCTAGTGGTTAGAGCAGGTAGCCTAGTGGTTAGAGGCAGGTAGCCTAGTGGTTAGAGGGGGGAGGCAGGTAGCATAGTGGTTAGAGCAGGTAGCCTAGCGGTTAGAGGCAGGTAGCCTAGTGGTTAGAGGGGGGAGGCAGGTAGCCTAGTGGTTAGAGCAGGTAGCCTAGTGGTTAGAGGGGGGAGGCAGGTAGCCTCATGGTTAGAGGGGGGCGGCAGGTAGCCTAGTGATTAGAGCAGGTAGCCTAGTGGTTAGAGCAGGTAGCCTAGTGGTTAGAGCAGGTAACCTAGTGGTGAGAGCAGGTAGCCTAATGGTTAGAGCAGGTAGCCTAGTGGTTAGAGCAGGGAGCCTAGTGGTTAGAGCAGGGAGCCTAGTGGTTAGAGCAGGGAGCCTAGTGGTTAGAGCAGGTATCAAATCAAATGTTATTTGTCACACATACACATGGTTAGCAGATGTTAATGCGAGTGTAGCGAAATGCTTGTGCTTCTAGTTCCGACAATGCAGTAATAATCAACAAGTAATCTAACTAACAATTCCTAAACTACTGACTTATACACAGTGTAAGGGGATAAAGAATATGTACATAAGGATATATGAATGAGTGATGGAGTAAGGTAGCCTAGTGGTTAGAGCAGGTAGCCTAGCGGTAAGAGGCAGGTAGCCTAGTGGTTAGAGGGGGGAGGCAGGTAGCCTAGTGGTTAGAGCAGGTAGCCTAGTGGTTAGAGCAGGTAGCCTAGTGGTTAGAGGGGAGGCAGGTAGCCTAGTGGTTAGAGGGGAGGCAGGTAGCCTAGTGGTTAGAGGGGAGGCAGGCAGTCTAGTGGTTAGAGGAAGGTAGCCTAGTGGTTAGAGCAGGTAGCCTGGTGGTTAGAGCAGGTAGCCTAGTGGCTATACTCTGATAGTGGATTTGGGGTGGTAGATGCCTAGTCTCCTTTTAGTATATTCAAATAGCTAGGTGAGACAACCACATATCTTATCCAGAGAGACTTACAGTCAGTGCATTCGTCTTCAGATAGCTAGGTGAGACAACCACATATCACAGTAGTTAGTATATTCAGATAGCTAGGTGAGACAACCACATATCACAGTAGTTAGTATATTCATCTTCAGATAGCTAGGTGAGACAACCACATATCACAGTAGTTAGTATAGTCATCTTCAGATAGCCTAGGTGAGACAACCACATATCAAAGTAGTTAGTATATTCATCTTCAGATAGCTAGGTGAGACAACCACATATCACAGTAGCTAGTATATTCATCTTCAGATAGCTAGGTGAGACAACCACATATCACAGTAGTTAGTATATTCAGATAGCTAGGTGGGACAACCACATATTACAGTAGTTAGTATATTCAGATAGCTAGGTGGGACAACCACATATCACAGTAGTTAGTATATTCAGATAGCTAGGTGGGACAACCACATATCACAGTAGTTATTATATTCAGATAGCTAGGTGGGACAACCACATATCACAGTAGTTAGTATATTCAGATAGCTAGGTGGGACAACCACATATTACAGTAGTTAGTATATTCAGATAGCTAGAAGGGACAGTATAACACAGTATATCCTACAGTATATCCTACAGTATATCCTACAGTATATCCTACAGTATAACACAGTATATCCTACAGTATAACACAGTATATCCTACAGTATAACACAGTATATCCTACAGTACATCCTACAGTATATCCTACAGTATAACACAGTATACCCTACAGTATACCTTACAGTATATACTACAGTATATCCTACAGTATACCCTACAGTATATCCTACAGTATATCCTACAGTATATCCTACAGTATAACACAGTATATCCTACAGTATAACACAGTATATCCTACAGTATATCCTACAGTATATCCTACAGTATAACACAGTATATCCTACAGTATAACACAGTATATCCTACAGTATAACACAGTATATCCTACAGTATATCCTACAGTATAACACAGTATATCCTACAGTATACCCTACAGTATATCCTACAGTATACCCTACAGTATATCCTACAGTATATCCTACAGTATACCCTACAGTATATCCTACAGTATATCCTACAGTATAACACAGTATATCCTACAGTATATCCTACAGTATATCCTACAGTATAACACAGTATATCCTACAGTATACCCTACAGTATATCCTACAGTATACCCTACAGTATATCCTACAGTATAACACAGTATATCCTAAAGTATAACACAGTATATCCTACAGTATATCCTACAGTATATCCTACAGTATATCCTACAGTATAACACAGTATATCCTACAGTATAACACAGTATATCCTACAGTATAACACAGTATATCCTACAGTATATCCTACAGTATATCCTACAGTATAACACAGTATACCCTACAGTATACCCTACAGTATATCCTACAGTATACCCTACAGTATATCCTACAGTATATCCTACAGTATATCCTACAGTATGACACAGTATATCCTACAGTATAACACAGTATATCCTACAGTATATCCTACAGTATAACACAGTATATCCTACAGTATAACACAGTATATCCTACAGTATATCCTACAGTATAACACAGTATATCCTACAGTATACCCTACAGTATATCCTACAATATACTCTACAGTATATCCTACAGTATATCCTACAGTATATCCTACAGTATATCCTACAGTATATCCTACAGTATGACACAGTATATCCTACAGTATAACACAGTATATCCTACAGTATATCCTACAGTATATCCTACAGTATAACACAGTATATCCTACAGTATAACACAGTATATCCTACAGTATATCCTACAGTATATCCTACAGTATATCCTACAGTATATCCTACAGTATAACACAGTATATCCTACAGTATAACACAGTATATCCTACAGTATACCCTACAGTATATCCTACAGTATACCCTACAGTATATCCTACAGTATATCCTACAGTATATCCTACAGTATATCCTACAGTATAACACAGTATATCCTACAGTATAACACAGTATATCCTACAGTATAACACAGTATATCCTACAGTATACCCTACAGTATATCCTACAGTATATCCTACAGTATATCCTACAGTAAACCTTGTCTATTGTTTATTGTAGAGTCAGTATTATTAGACTGCTACATTAATTTGTTCTTTGAGATTTATGGCAGGAAGGCAGGTTGTGTAGAGAGGAGAAGGAGGATGGAGGTCGATGGCTTTTAACCGTAAAGTTGCCAAGGCGCTCGAGATTCCTGACACGTGATTGGCCAAGGAGTCGATGCGCGTCCACGTGCTAGTTGTGAGAGCGCTCCCGATAGCCCAGCACCCGTCTGCAACAGAGAGGATGGTGAAGCGAGAGGGATATCTGGGCAACCAAAAATATATTTTCCAGCAGGTGTCATTTTCCCCCCGTTTTTTTCGCTTACTTTTGAGGATTTTTTTATATGGAGGTCTATGAGATGTTGTAACATTTGGTTTAAAAAACATGCATTTGCTCCGTATGGTTTATTTAATCAAATAGACGTTTCGTAATGATGAGGTTATTACGAGTGTACTGATATAAGTAGGACACGAGACATCCGGGAAACTTTGAGAAAAAAAAACAATTTATATCGGAGTTGTGCCTTGACGTCACTAGTTATCACAGTCACAAAGTAATAGAACCGCCCATGTATACAATTTATCTTCTTAAAATTGGATTTTAAACGTAACCCTAACCACACTGTTAACCTTATGGCTAACCTTAAATGAAGACCAAAAAGCGAAATTAATTTGTGATAAGACATTTTGACTTTGTGGCTTTGTCAACTATTGGAAACCGTTGTGCCTGTTGTTTGACAGGCGTATCTGCCCTTGTCATTGGCTAGAATGGTCCCACCTGATCTTGCCGCCTCCGGACTGCCTTCCATTTTTGAAGACACTTATTTTCCGTTGTTAGAGCGGCCACTTGATTATCTGACCAATATAATAGATCATCTGTGTCTGACATCAAGCCCCGTTCGTGGTGTAGAGAGAAGAGAAGAGTAAAGAGGAGAGGACTGGTAGAGAGAGTGCCACAATCTGACTGCAAGCATCGATAGAAATAACGCCACATTTCCATAATTTCCAAATGAATTATCATCACATGCCTTCGACTGACAACCTGATCTGAGGGTCTCTATCGGAACACAGAGTCTTCCTCACGGGCTGTGGTCGGGTAGGATACACCTCCAATATCTCTCGTGGTTTAGCTAGTAACACGTATTTGTTTTCTCCACCGGGGGAACGTACCGGGACAACATATCTAGATAGGACAGCTGTACCAGTTGCATTGCGCGCCTCACTTCAGCTATAGAAGCTGTCCCAGGTCCTGGAACCGATTATAGCTCCTAATACATTACTGGCTTTTCAGCCATTATTTATTTTGTAAAGCGAAAAACATTTGACTGAATACGTTTAATGTGGGTTGTTTGCTACACTGCGCGTGTTGATACACTAAAAGTGTCCGTTTTTAAAACCGACTTGACTAGGATACGGCCATTTAACATATTTGAAAAATAATGTGTCACCTTCTTCGTTGACGGTTCTAGAACATCTATGTAAAATTAGTTGATTGCTCATTTTGAGAAAAAAGTAAGTATTGTGAGGGTTATCTACACTAAAGCTAAGTTTTTCGCTGAAAGGTTCAGGATTTTACATGTTTTTATTCTAAAACTAGATATTTCTAAAAACAGAATACTTAAATTGTAATCCTACAATGAAACAGCCACCCAATAACTCTTCTATCTGCAGTAGTTAACAGAATTACAGTCCATGAACAGCATCCAATAAGAGTCAAGAATCGTTGTTAGCTGGACAACATACCAACAAGGCATTAACAGAGGTTCTGTAGTCCAGCCGATCAAAACACACTGAAGACCAGTAAACTGATATTTATCTCTGGTGATTCTCTGATCCACCTCTATGCAGACGACACCATTCTGTATACTTCTGGCCCTTCTTTGGACACTGTGTTAACTAACCTCCAGACGAGCTTCAATGCCATACAACTCTCCTTCCATGGCCTCCAACTGCTCTTAAATGCAAGTAAAACTAAATCCATGCTCTTCAACCGATCGCTGCCCGCACCTGCCCGCCTGTCCAACATCACTACTCTGGACGGTTCTGACTTAGAATATGTGGACAACTACAAATACCTAGGTGTCTGGTTAGACTGTAAACTCTCCTTCCAGACTCACATTAAGCATGGGGCGGCAGGGTAAACTAGTGGTTAGAGCGTTGGACTAGTAACCGAAAGGTTGCAGGTTCAAATCCCCAAGCTGAAACGGTACAAATCTGTCGATCTGCCCCTGAACAGGCAGTTGACCCACTGTTCCTAGGCCATCATTGAAAATAAGAATTTGTTCTTAACTGACTTGCCTGGTTAAATAAAGGTACAAAAAATAAAAAAATAAATCTCCAAAATTAAATCTAGAATTGACTTCCTATTTCGCAACAAAGTCATCCTTTACTCATGCTGCCAAACATACCCTTGTAAAACTGACCATCCTACCGATCTTCGGTGATGTCATATCACAGTACTATCTGTTTTGTCACCAAAGCCAAGTCACCAAACTACCCACCACCGCGACCTGTATGCTCCCGTTGGCTGGCCCTCGCTTCATACTCGCCAAACCCACTGGCTCCAGGTCATCTAATAGTCATTGCTATGTAAAGCCCCGCCTTATCTCAGCTCACTTTTCACCAAAACAACACCCACCCGTAGCACGCGCTCCAGCAGGTATATTTCACTGGTCACCCCTAAAGCCAATTCCTACTTTGGCCGCCTTTCCTTCCAGTTCTCTGCTGCCAATGACTGGAACAAATTGCAAAAATCACTGAAGCTGGAGACTCATATCTCCCTCACTAACTTTAAGCACTAGCTGTCAGAGCAGCTCACATATCACTGCACCTGTACACAGCCCATCTGTAAATAGCACATCTATCTACCTCATCCCCATACTGTATTTATTTATTTATCTTGCTCCTTTGCACCCCAGTATCTCTACTTGTACATTCATCTTCTGCACATCTATCACTCCAGTGTTTAATTGCTAAATTGTAATTACTTTGCCACTATGGCCTATTTATTGCCTTACCTCCCTGATCTAACCTCATTTGCACACACTGTAAATAGACTTGTCTATTGTGTTATTGACTGTACGTTTGTTTATTACATGTGTAACTCTGTGTTGTTGTTTGTGTCTCACTGCTTTACTTTATCTTGTCCAGGTCGCAGGTGTAAATGAGAACTTGTTCTCAACTGACCTACCTAGTTAAATAAGGGAGAAATAAAATAAAAAATCTGCTCTTTCCCATCTCTCTTTCAGGAGCCCTTCACACTGCCAGGAGATCACGTTAAGTCATGGCGCAGACAAACAGTTATAGTCAGAGCAGCAATGGAGTGGCTGATGAATCCCCCAACATGCTGGTCTACAGAAAGGTAAGAAAGGCATCTAATGTAAATCACCTAATGGGTTCTGATACTTCTCCTCAGTCCCCGACCCAAATTGTTCAGGTGGTGGGTGTTGGTGCTCCCTCCATAATGGAATGATAACTCATACATACCCGCCTTCTATGGATGGTCATGTCTTGGGTTTTGGATACCATAGAATCAGGGGTTTGGCGTGCTCGACTCAGTAGTTTCATCTAAAGTCCCAGGGTGCAGGGTTCAAAAGGGACTGGAAAAGGGTTTGGGTTTTGGATATCTTCATTTCATCTTTGTTTATTGTACCACAAATCCATAGCATGTTATTGCTGCTCTGTGTTCACATTCAATGCTTCTTTCTTTGTTTTAAAGAAACCCCTGAATGCTTTTTGACAATGTGTTGAAACAGAATCTAAATCATCATCTCACTCTGATTGCCCCTTGGTTTGGTGTTGAAGTAGATTCTGAACGCCCCTTGGTTTGGTGTTGAAGTAGACTCTGAATGCCCCTTGGTTTGGTGTTGAAGTAGACTCTGAATGCCCTTTGGTTTGGTGTTGAAGTAGACTCTGAATGCCCCTTGGTTTGGTGTTGAAGTAGACTCTGAATGCCCCTTGGTTTGGTGTTGAAGTAGACTTTGAATGCCCCTTGGTTTGGTGTTGAAGTAGACTCTGAATGCCCCTTGGTTTGGTGTTGAAGTAGCCTCTGAATGCCCCTTGGTTTGGTGTTGAAGTAGACTCTGAATGTCCCTTGGTTTGGTGTTGAAGTAGACTCTGAATGCCCCTTGGTTTGGTGTTGAAGTAGACTCTGAATGTCCCTTGGTTTGGTGTTGAAGTAGACTCTGAATTCCCCTTGGTTTGGTGTTGAAGTAGACTCTGAATGCCCCTTGGTTTGGTGTTGAAGTAGAAGTAGACTCTGAATGCCCCTTGGTTTGGTGTTGACATAGACTCTGAATGCCCCTTGGTTTGGTGTTGAAGTAGACTCTGAATGCCCCTTGGTTTGGTGTTGAAGTAGACTCTGAATGCCCCTTGGTTTGGTGTTGAAGTAGACTCTGAATTCCCCTTGGTTTGGTGTTGAAGTAGACTCTGAATGCCCCTTGGTTTGGTGTTGAAGTAGACTCTGAATTCCCCTTGGTTTGGTGTTGACGTAGACTCTGAATGTCCCTTGGTTTGGTGTTGAAGTAGACTCTGAATGCCCCTTGGTTTGGTGTTGAAGTAGACTCTGAATGCCCCTTGGTTTGGTGTTGAAGTAGACTCTGAATGCCCCTTGGTTTGGTGTTGAAGTAGACTCTGAATGCCCCTTGGTTTGGTGTTGAAGTAGACTCTGAATGCCCTTTGATTTGGTGTTGAAGTAGACTCTGAATGCCCCTTGGTTTGGTGTTGAAGTAGACTCTGAATGCCCCTTGGTTTGGTGTTGAAGTAGACTCAGAATTCCCCTTGGTTTGGTGTTGAAGTAGACTCTGAATGTCCCTTGGTTTGGTGTTGAAGTAGACTCTGAATGCCCCTTGGTTTGGTGTTGAAGTAGACTCTGAATGCCCCTTGGTTTGGTGTTGAAGTAGACTCTGAATGCTCCTTGGTTTGGTGTTGAAGTAGACTCAGAATTCCCCTTGGTTTGGTGTTGAAGTAGACTCTGAATGCCCCTTGGTTTGGTGTTGAAGTAGACTCAGAATTCCCCTTGGTTTGGTGTTGAAGTAGACTCAGAATTCCCCTTGGTTTGGTGTTGAAGTAGACTCTGAATGTCCCTTGGTTTGGTGTTGAAGTAGACTCTGAATGCCCCTTGGTTTGGTGTTGAAGTAGACTCTGAATGTCCCTTGGTTTGGTGTTGAAGTAGACTCTGAATTCCCCTTGGTTTGGTGTTGAAGTAGACTCTGAATGCCCCTTGGTTTGGTGTTGAAGTAGAAGTAGACTCTGAATGCCCCTTGGTTTGGTGTTGACATAGACTCAGAATTCCCCTTGGTTTGGTGTTGAAGTAGACTCAGAATTCCCCTTGGTTTGGTGTTGAAGTAGACTCTGAATGTCCCTTGGTTTGGTGTTGAAGTAGACTCTGAATGCCCCTTGGTTTGGTGTTGAAGTAGACTCTGAATGTCCCTTGGTTTGGTGTTGAAGTAGACTCTGAATTCCCCTTGGTTTGGTGTTGAAGTAGACTCTGAATGCCCCTTGGTTTGGTGTTGAAGTAGAAGTAGACTCTGAATGCCCCTTGGTTTGGTGTTGACATAGACTCTGAATGCCCCTTGGTTTGGTGTTGAAGTAGACTCTGAATGCCCCTTGGTTTGGTGTTGAAGTAGACTCTGAATGCCCCTTGGTTTGGTGTTGAAGTAGACTCTGAATTCCCCTTGGTTTGGTGTTGAAGTAGACTCTGAATGCCCCTTGGTTTGGTGTTGAAGTAGACTCTGAATTCCCCTTGGTTTGGTGTTGACGTAGACTCTGAATGTCCCTTGGTTTGGTGTTGAAGTAGACTCTGAATGCCCCTTGGTTTGGTGTTGAAGTAGACTCTGAATGCCCCTTGGTTTGGTGTTGAAGTAGACTCTGAATGCCCCTTGGTTTGGTGTTGAAGTAGACTCTGAATTCCCCTTGGTTTGGTGTTGACGTAGACTCTGAATGTCCCTTGGTTTGGTGTTGAAGTAGACTCTGAATGCCCCTTGGTTTGGTGTTGAAGTAGACTCTGAATACCCTTTGATTTGGTGTTGAAGTAGACTCTGAATGCCCCTTGGTTTGGTGTTGAAGTAGACTCTGAATGCCCCTTGGTTTGGTGTTGAAGTAGACTCTGAATGCCCCTTGGTTTGGTGTTGAAGTAGACTCTGAATGCCCTTTGATTTGGTGTTGAAGTAGACTCTGAATGCCCCTTGGTTTGGTGTTGAAGTAGACTCTGAATGCCCCTTGGTTTGGTGTTGAAGTAGACTCTGAATGCCCCTTGGTTTGGTGTTGAAGTAGACTCTGAATGCCCCTTGGTTTGGTGTTGAAGTAGACTCTGAATGCCCTTTGATTTGGTGTTGAAGTAGACTCTGAATGCCCCTTGGTTTGGTGTTGAAGTAGACTCTGAATGCCCCTTGGTTTGGTGTTGAAGTAGACTCAGAATTCCCCTTGGTTTGGTGTTGAAGTAGACTCTGAATGTCCCTTGGTTTGGTGTTGAAGTAGACTCTGAATGCCCCTTGGTTTGGTGTTGAAGTAGACTCTGAATGCCCCTTGGTTTGGTGTTGAAGTAGACTCTGAATGCTCCTTGGTTTGGTGTTGAAGTAGACTCAGAATTCCCCTTGGTTTGGTGTTGAAGTAGACTCTGAATGCCCCTTGGTTTGGTGTTGAAGTAGACTCAGAATTCCCCTTGGTTTGGTGTTGAAGTAGACTCAGAATTCCCTTGGTTTGGTGTTGAAGTAGACTCTGAATGTCCCTTGGTTTGGTGTTGAAGTAGACTCTGAATGCCCCTTGGTTTGGTGTTGAAGTAGACTCTGAATGTCCCTTGGTTTGGTGTTGAAGTAGACTCTGAATTCCCCTTGGTTTGGTGTTGAAGTAGACTCTGAATGCCCCTTGGTTTGGTGTTGAAGTAGAAGTAGACTCTGAATGCCCCTTGGTTTGGTGTTGACATAGACTCAGAATTCCCCTTGGTTTGGTGTTGAAGTAGACTCAGAATTCCCCTTGGTTTGGTGTTGAAGTAGACTCTGAATGTCCCTTGGTTTGGTGTTGAAGTAGACTCTGAATGCCCCTTGGTTTGGTGTTGAAGTAGACTCTGAATGTCCCTTGGTTTGGTGTTGAAGTAGACTCTGAATTCCCCTTGGTTTGGTGTTGAAGTAGACTCTGAATGCCCCTTGGTTTGGTGTTGAAGTAGAAGTAGACTCTGAATGCCCCTTGGTTTGGTGTTGACATAGACTCTGAATGCCCCTTGGTTTGGTGTTGAAGTAGACTCTGAATGCCCCTTGGTTTGGTGTTGAAGTAGACTCTGAATGCCCCTTGGTTTGGTGTTGAAGTAGACTCTGAATTCCCCTTGGTTTGGTGTTGAAGTAGACTCTGAATGCCCCTTGGTTTGGTGTTGAAGTAGACTCTGAATTCCCCTTGGTTTGGTGTTGAAGTAGACTCTGAATGTCCCTTGGTTTGGTGTTGAAGTAGACTCTGAATGCCCCTTGGTTTGGTGTTGAAGTAGACTCTGAATGCCCCTTGGTTTGGTGTTGAAGTAGACTCTGAATGCCCCTTGGTTTGGTGTTGAAGTAGACTCAGAATTCCCCTTGGTTTGGTGTTGAAGTAGACTCTGAATGCCCCTTGGTTTGGTGTTGAAGTAGACTCAGAATTCCCCTTGGTTTGGTGTTGAAGTAGACTCAGAATTCCCCTTGGTTTGGTGTTGAAGTAGACTCAGAATTCCCCTTGGTTTGGTGTTGAAGTAGACTCTGAATGCCCCTTGGTTTGGTGTTGAAGTAGACTCAGAATTCCCCTTGGTTTGGTGTTGAAGTAGACTCAGAATTCCCCTTGGTTTGGTGTTGACGTAGATACATCTCAAATGTCTGTTCCCTACATAGTGCACTACTTTTGACCAGGGCCCATATAAGTCTGGGCCCAGGTTCCCAGAAGCATCTCAAAGCTAAGTTCATGGTTAGAACCTTCATAGGAGCATCGTTAAATCTCTGAGCTGTTTCCCAAAAAACGTCGTTAGTGAAGTTAAAGGCTTTTTATTTAGTGACTGCCTCAGACCAATCGTAGAACAGCTAATTGCGCCAGATGCTTTTCTGACCTTCCACATCACTTTATACACAGAAGAGATCTGCTAAACATAGAATCAAACCAAATGTATTTATAAAGCCCTTCTTACATCAGCTGATATCTCAAAGTGCTGTACAGAGGGCCTGCCGGGTGGCACAGTGGTCTAGGGCACTGCATCGTTGCGCCAGCTGTGCCACCAGTAGACCCTGGGCTCGCTCCCAGCCGGCCGCGACCGGGAGGCCCGTGGGCGACGCACAGCTAGGAAGGGTTTGGCCGGTAGGGATATCCTTGTCTCATCGCGCACCAGCGACTCCTGTGGCGGGCCGGGTGCAGTGCACCAGGTGCACAGTGTTTCCTCTGACACATTGGTGTGGCTGGCATCCGGGTTGGATGCGCGCTGTGTTAAGAAGCAGTGTGGCTTGGTTGGGTTGTGTTTCGTAGGAAGCATGGCTTTCGACCTTCGTCTCTCCCGAGCCTGTATGAGACAAAATAGTAACTACTAATAATTGGATACTATGAAATTGGGGAGAAAAGGTTTATTTTTTAAATTTTTTAAGTGCTGTACAGAAACCCAGCCTAAAACAGCAAACAGCAAGCAAAAAGCAAGCAATGCAGGTGTAGAAGCACTCTACGTCATCATGCAACACTGTATATCGAGGTGTAAACTACAAATAGATGATTTGTTCAACATTATATTTATTTCAATATGATTAAAATATATCTGTATTGTTTTTTTTAATGCAGTCATCTCGGTTTTTATTAGAAGCATATGTTTATCCTCGGTTTGTTCAATTGTAAAGATGTTGAGCAAGTTATCGGTGGTCACAGAGACAGATAAACAGCGATAACTTGGGAGCGAAGTTCACTCTGAATACAAAGTTGCCCAACGGGCTACCCTGTAGCCCCCAGGTTGTTCCATCTCTATGGGGAAACCAGGCCCAGATCAAAGGTTGTTCCATCGCTATGGGGAAATCAGGCCCAGGTCAAAGGTTGTTCCATCTCTATGGGGAAACCAGGCCCAGGTCAAAGGTTGTTCCATCGCTATGGGGAAACCAGGCCCAGATCAAAGGTAGTTGAAGGGAATCAGCTGGTTTCATTCCAGTTGTGATTAGACTGAGGAGAAATCAGCTGGTTTCATTCCAGTTGTGATTAGACTGAAGGGAAAGCAGCTGGTTTCATTCCAGTTGTGATTAGACTGAAGGGAAAGCAGCTGGTTTCATTACAGTTGTCCAACCTCTGTCCAGGATAGATGTAACATTGACTGTCCCATGATTACCATTTTTTTAATTTAAATTTGACCTTTATTTAACTAGGCAAGTCAGTTAAGAACAAATTCTTATTTACAATGACAGCCTAGGAACAGTGGGTTAACTGCATGTTCAGGGGCAGAACAACAGATTTGGGGGTTTGAACTTGAAACTTGAAACCTTCCGGTTACTAGTCCAACGCTCTAACCACTAGGCTACCCTGCTGCCCCAATACAACAGTGACTGTCCCATGATTACCACTACAACAGTGACTGTCCCATGATTACCACTACAACAGTGACTGTCCCATGATTACCACTACAACAGTGACTGTCCCATGATTACCACTACAACAGTGACTGTCCCATGATTACCACTATAACAGTGACTGTCCCATGATTACCACTACAACAGTGACTGTCCCATGATTACCACTACAACAGTGACTGTCCCATGATTACCACTACAACAGTGACTGTCCCATGATTACCACTACAACAGTGACTGTCCCATGATTACCACTACAACAGTGACTGTCCCATGATTACCACTATAACAGTGACTGTCCCATGATTACCACTACAACAGTGACTGTCCCATGATTACCACTACAACAGTGACTGTCCCATGATTACCACTATAACAGTGACTGTCCCATGATTACCACTACAACAGTGACTGTCCCATGATTACCACTACAACAGTGACTGTCCCATGATTACCACTACAACAGTGACTGTCCCATGATTACCACTACAACAGTGACTGTCCCATGATTACCACTACAACAGTGACTGTCCCATGATTACCAATACAACAGTGACTGTCCCATGATTACCACTACAACAGTGACTGTCCCATGATTATCACTACAACAGTGACTGTCCCATGATTACCACTACAACAGTGACTGTCCCATGATTACCACTACAACAGTGACTGTCCCATGATTACCACTACAACAGTGACTGTGTCCTGATTACCACTACAACAGTGACTGTCCCATGATTACCACTACAACAGTGACTCTCCCATGATTACCACTACAACAGTGACTGTCCCATGATTACCACTACAACAGTGACTGTCCCATGATTACCACTACAACAGTGACTGTCCCATGATTACCACTACAACAGTGACTGTCCCATGATTACCACTACAACAGTGACTGTCCCATGATTACCACTACAACAGTGACTGTCCCATGATTACCACTACAACAGTGACTGTCCCATGATTACCACTACAACAGTGACTGTCCCATGATTACCACTACAACAGTGACTGTCCCATGATTACCACTACAACAGTGACTGTCCCATGATTACCACTACAACAGTGACTGTCCCATGATTACCACTACAACAGTGACTGTCCCATGATTACCACTACAACAGTGACTGTCCCATGATTACCACTACAACAGTGACTGTCCCATGATTACCACTACAACAGTGACTGTGTCCTGATTACCAATACAACAGTGACTGTCCCATGATTACCAATACAACAGTGACTGTCCCATGATTACCACTACAACAGTGACTGTGTCCTGATTACCACTACAACAGTGACTGTCCCATGATTACCACTACAACAGTGACTGTCCCATGATTACCACTACAACAGTGACTGTCCCATGATTACCACTACAACAGTGACTGTCCCAGGATTACCACTACAACAGTGATTGTCCCAGGATTACCACTACAACAGTGATTGTCCCATGATTACCACTACAACAGTGATTGTCCCATGATTACCACTACAACAGTGACTGTCCCATGATTACCACTACAACAGTGACTGTCCTGTGATTACCACTACAAAACAGTGACTGTCCCATGATTACCACTACAACAGTGGCTGTCCCATGATTACCACTACAACAGTGACTGTCCCATGATTACCACTACAACAGTGACTGTCCCATGATTACCACTACAACAGTGACTGTCCTGTGATTACCACTACAACAGTGACTGTCCCGTGATTACCACTACAACAGTGACTGTCCCATGATTACCACTACAACAGTGACTGTCCCATGATTACCACTACAACAGTGACTGTCCCATGATTACCACTACAACAGTGACTGTCCCATGATTACCACTACAACAGTGACTGTCCCATGATTACCACTACAACAGTGACTGTCCCATGATTACCACTACAACAGTGACTGTCCCATGATTACCACTACAACAGTGACTGTCCCATGATTACCAATACTGACCTGGTTCTCCTACAGGACTTTACCCTAATACTGACCTGGTTCTCCCAACACCCTACAGGACTTTACCCTAATACTGACCTGGTTCTCCTACAGGACTTTACCCTAATACTGACCTGGTTCTCCTACAGGTCTTTACCCTAATACTGACCTGGTTCTCCTACAGGACTTTACCCTAATACTGACCTGGTTCTCCCAACACCCTACAGGACTTTACCCTAATACTGACCTGGTTCTCCTACAGGACTTTACCCTAATACTGACCTGGTTCTCCTACAGGACTTTACCCTAATACTGACCTGGTTCTCCTACATGACTTTACCCTAATACTGACCTGGTTCTCCTACAGGACTTTACCCTAATACTGACCTGGTTCTCCTACAGGACTTTACTCTAATACTGACCTGGTTCTCCTACAGGACTTTATCCTAATACTGACCTGGTTCTCCTACAGGACTTTACCCTAATACTGACCTGGTTCTCCCAACACCCTACAGGACTTTACCCTAATACTGACCTGGTTCTCCCAACACCCTACAGGACTTTACCCTAATACTGACCTGGTTCTCCTACAGGACTTTACCCTAATACTGACCTGGTTCTCCCAACACCCTACAGGACTTTACCCTAATACTGACCTGGTTCTCCCAACACCCTACAGGACTTTACCCTAATACTGACCTGGTTCTCCTACAGGACTTTACCCTAATACTGACCTGGTTCTCCTACAGGTCTTTACCCTAATACTGACCTGGTTCTCCTACAGGACTTTACTCTAATACTGACCTGGTTCTCCTACAGGACTTTACCCTAATACTGACCTGGTTCTCCCAACACCCTACAGGACTTTACCCTAATACTGACCTGGTTCTCCTACAGGACTTTACCCTAATACTGACCTGGTTCTCCTACAGGACTTTACCCTAATACTGACCTGGTTCTCCTACAGGACTTTACCCTAATACTGACCTGGTTCTCCTACAGGACTTTACTCTAATACTGACCTGGTTCTCCTACATGACTTTACCCTAATACTGACCTGGTTCTCCTACAGGACTCTACCCTAATACTGACCTGGTTCTCCTACAGGACTTTACCCTAATATTGACCTGGTTCTCCTACAGGACTTTACCCTAATACTGACCTGGTTCTCCTACATGACTTTACCCTAATACTGACCTGGTTCTCCTACAGGACTCTACCCTAATACTGACCTGGTTCTCCTACAGGACTTTACCCTAATATTGACCTGGTTCTCCTACAGGACTTTACCCTAATACTGACGTGGTTCTCCTACAGGACTTTACCCTAATACTGACCTGGTTCTCCTACAGGACTTTACTCTAATACTGACGTGGTTCTCCTACAGGACTTTACCCTAATACTGACCTGGTTCTCCTACAGGACTTTACCCTAATACTGACCTGGTCCTCCTACAGGACTTTACCCTAATACTGACCTGGTTCTCCTACAGGACTTTACCCTAATACTGACCTGGTTCTCCTACAGGACTTTACCCTAATACTGACCTGGTTCTCCTACAGGACTTTATCCTAATACTGACCTGGTTCTCCTACAGGACTTTTGCCTAATACTGACCTGGTTCTCACAACATCCTACAGGACTTTACCCTAATACTGACCTGGTTCTCCTACAGGACTTTACCCTAATACTGACCTGGTTCTCCTACAGGTCTTTACCCTAATACTGACCTGGTTCTCCTACAGGACTTTACCCTAATACTGACCTGGTTCTCCTACAGGACTTTACCCTAATACTGACCTGGTTCTCCTACAGGACTTTACCCTAATACTGACCTGGTTCTCCCAACCCTACAGGACTTTACCCTAATACTGACCTGGTTCTCCTACAGGACTTTACCCTAATACTGACCTGGTTCTCCTACAGGACTTTACCCTAATACTGACCTGGTTCTCCTACAGGACTTTACCCTAATACTGACCTGGTTCTCCTACAGGACTTTACCCTAATACTGACCTGGTTCTCCTACAGGACTTTACCCTAATACTGACCTGGTTCTCCTACAGGTCTTTACCCTAATACTGACCTGGTTCTCCTACAGGACTTTTGCCTAATACTGACCTGGTTCTCCTACAGGACTTTACCCTAATACTGACCTGGTTCTCCTACAGGACTTTACTCTAATACTGACCTGGTTCTCCTACAGGACTTTACCCTAATACTGACCTGGTTCTCCTAAAGGACTTTACTCTAATACTGGCCTGGTTCTCCTACAGGACTTTACCCTAATACTGGCCTGGTTCTCCTACAGGACTTTACCCTAATACTGGCCTGGTTCTCCTACAGGACTTTACTCTAATACTGACCTGGTTCTCCTACAGGACTTTACCCTAATACTGACCTGGTTCTCCTACAGGACTTTACTCTAATACTGACCTGGTTCTCCTACAGGACTTTACCCTAATACTGACCTGGTTCTCACAACATCCTACAGGACTTTACCCTAATACTGACCTGGTTCTCCTACATGACTTTACCCTAATACTGACCTGGTTCTCCTACAGGACTTTTGCCTAATACTGACCTGGTTCTCACAACATCCTACAGGACTTTACCCTAATACTGACCTGGTTCTCCTACATGACTTTACCCTAATACTGACCTGGTTCTCCTACAGGACTTTACCCTAATACTGACCTGGTTCTCCTACAGGACTTTACCCTAATACTGACCTGGTTCTCCTACAGGACTTTACCCTAATACTGACCTGGTTCTCCTACAGGACTTTACCCTAATACTGACCTGGTTCTCCTACAGGACTTTACCCTAATACTGACCTGGTTCTCCTACAGGACTTTACCCTAATACCTACCTGGTTCTCCTACAGGACTTTACCCTAATACTGACCTGGTTCTCCTACAGGACTTTACCCTAATACTGACCTGGTTCTCCTACAGGACTTTACCCTAATACTGACCTGGTTCTCCTACAGGACTTTACCCTAATACTGGCCTGGTTCTCCTACAGGACTTTACCCTAATACTGACCTGGTTCTCCTACAGGACTTTACCCTAATACTGACCTGGTTCTCCTACAGGACTTTACCCTAATACTGACCTGGTTCTCCCAACCCTACAGGACTTTTGCCTAATACTGACCTGGTTCTCCTACAGGACTTTACTCTAATACTGACCTGGTTCTCCTACAGGACTTTACCCTAATACTGACCTGGTTCTCCTACAGCACTTTACCCTAATACTGACCTGGTTCTCCTACAGGACTTTACCCTAATACTGACCTGGTTCTCACAACATCCTACAGGACTTTACTCTAATACTGACCTGGTTCTCCTACAGGACTTTACCCTAATACTGACCTGGTTCTCCTACAGGACTTTACCCTAATACTGACCTGGTTCTCCTACAGGTCTTTACCCTAATACTGACCTGGTTCTCCTACAGGACTTTAACCTAATACTGACCTGGTTCTCCTACAGGACTTTTGCCTAATACTGACCTGGTTCTCCTACAGGACTTTACCCTAATACTGACCTGGTTCTCCTACAGGACTTTACTCTAATACTGACCTGGTTCTCCTACAGGACTTTACCCTAATACTGACCTGGTTCTCCTACAGGACTTTACCCTAATACTGACCTGGTTCTCCTAAAGGACTTTACCCTAATACTGGCCTGGTTCTCCTACAGGACTTTACCTTAATACTGACCTGGTTCTCCTACAGGACTTTTGCCTAATACTGACCTGGTTCTCACAACATCCTACAGGACTTTACCCTAATACTGACCTGGTTCTCCTACAGGTCTTTACCCTAATACTGACCTGGTTCTCCTACAGGACTTTACCCTAATACTGACCTGGTTCTCCTACATGACTTTACCCTAATACTGACCTGGTTCTCCTACAGGACTTTACCCTAATACTGACCTGGTTCTCCTACATGACTTTATCCTAATACTGACCTGGTTCTCCTACAGGACTTTACCCTAATACTGACCTGGTTCTCCTACAGGACTTTACCCTAATACTGACCTGGTTCTCCTACAGGACTTTACCCTAATACTGACCTGGTTCTCCTACAGGACTTTACCCTAATACTGACCTGGTTCTCACAACACCCCACAGGACTTTACTCTAATCTTATTTTGGTGTATTTTGGTGGAACCATTATGTTTTGATAGATGCTTCATGTCTGCAGGTGCGGTTATGTTTTCAATAGTTATTATAAAAGACTTCATCGATGTTCTGGGTTTGAATCTGGGTTTGTGTGAACCTAAAAGGAGGAGGATGAAGGTGGATGGGTTTTTCAGAGATAAGTGTGTGTGCAGGGATTTTATATTTAGTTCCTCAGTTGGGTGGTTAACCAATTTTTGTTCTCCGACGTCCTTGGGTAGGTGGAGGGAGTCTGGAAGGGAATCTTTGTGTTCTTCGATAATTTATAGCGTGTCTTTTGATAATCCTTGGTTGTGGTCTGAGCAGATTATTTGTTACGATTGCAAACGTAATAAAATGGTGGTGGTCCGATAGTCCAGGATTATGAGGAAAAACATTTAGATCCACAATATTTATTCTACGGGACAAAACTAGGTCCAGAGCATGACTGTGGCAGTGAGTAGGTCTGGAGACATGTTGGACAAAACCCACTGAGTCGAGGATGGCTCCAAAATGCCTTTTGGAGTGGGTCTGTGGACTTTTCCATGTGAATATTGAAGTCACCAAAAATGTGAATATTGTCTGCCCTGACAACAAGGTCCGAAAGGAATTCAGTCATTGAAGAACAATGTATACGGCCCATGAGGCTGCATCACGACTTGAAGCTCAAAAGATCAAAAATAGTCTTTATTTTTTGCTGTGGTAAATGTTAGCAATACCTTTGCAGGGTGCGCGGGGGATATGGTCACTAGCTTGACCAGGAGGAGAGGCCTCATTTAACACAGTACATGCATCAGACTTAAGCCATGTATCAGTCAGGCCAATCACATCAAGGTTATGATTAGTGATTAAGTCATTGCCTATAACTGCCTTGGAAGTGAGGGATCTAACAGTAAATATCCCTATTTTAAGATGTGAGACAATCTCTTTCAACAATGACAGGAATGGAGGAGGCCTTTGTTCCAGTGAGATCGCTAAAACAAACACTGCCATGTTTAGTTTTGCCCGACCTAGATCGAGGCACAGACACGGTCTCAATGGGGATAGCTGAGCTGACTACACTGACTGTGCTAGTGGCAGACTCCACTAAGCTGGCAGGCTGGCTAACAGCCTGCTGTCTGGCCTGCATCCTATCTCATTGTTGAGCTAGAGGAGTTAGAGCCCTGTCTATGTTACAATAATAATATAATAATATAACCCATTTAGCAGACGCTTTTGTCCAAAGCGACTTACAAGTCGGCTGGGGCCACTACTTTTTACATATGGGTGGTCCCAGCGGGAATCGAACCCACGACGCTTGGCGTTGCAAGCGCCATGCTCTACCGACTGAGCCACACAGTGCTGATAGATAAGATCCATCTTGGATGGAGTCCGTCATTCCTTGTTAACAAGCAACTTGTGGAGTGGTTGAATAACGAGTTTTAATGACTCCAGTCTAAGTGTATGTAAACCTCCAACTTCAACTGTTCATTGACTGGTGTCACAGACTCTGTATCATCCTTTCCTACATTTACATTAACTAACGATTACGTCTGAAGCTGAGCTTGCAACTCGGCTGTAATATCACCATAAGGCAAAAGTTCTCCTGTATATTCAGAGGACAGCGACTGCAATGAGAAGCCATCATGTTACTTAGCTTTCTTTTTCGGCCGGAGGAGGTTCTGCAGATCTATGTTGTTAAGATAAAGCATCTGGGGTGAAAAAAGTTCAATTAAAAACGTAGTGTGAGGACAAGACTAAGACCTTTGTAAACTTGTTAAATACAGAGTGTGATTAAATAAACTCAGCAAAAAAATAAACATCCCTTTTTTCAGGACTCCGTCTTTCAAAGATAATTAGTAAAAATACAAATAACTTCACAGATATTCATTGTAAAGGGTTTAATTAAACACTGTTTCCCATGCTTGTTCAATGAACCATAAACAATTAACGAACATGCACCTGTGGAACCCTCGTTTAGACGCTAACAGCTTACGGACGGTAGGCAATTAAGGTCACAGTTATGAAAACTTAGGACAATAAAGAGGCCTTTCTACTGACTCTGAAAAACAAAACAAAAAATGATACCCAGGGTCCCCGCTCATCTGTGTGAACGTGCCTTAGGCATGCTGCAAGGAGGCACGAGGACTGCAGATGTGGCCAGGACAATAAATTGCAATGTCCGTACTGTGAGATGCCTAAGACAGCATGACAGGGAGACAGGACGGACTGCTGATCGTCCTCGCAGTGGCAGACCACGTGTAACAACACCTGCACAGGATCGGTGCTCAGGGCTCTTCGCTGGCCATGGCAGAACACTGACATTCCTGTCATCGGAAGTTCATAATTCCTATACTTTAATTAAAATCACTCAGTCTATTTATAGGAATTTGTAAGATTCTTATTTGCACAAAACAGACAGAGACCAGTCTTATCAAAATTAGATAATAGTACTTATTCTCAGAGAGCCCATTGAACCACGAACAACAGTATATATACAAAATATGACGTCATTGGTTATAGAATGAATCTCCTCCAAGACAAGGCAGGTTCAAAAGTTTATTCCAACCCACTAGCGCCCTCCAGACACACCCTATATCAAGATTACTTCTGAAGTCACACCTTCATCTATCACCATTTTAGCAGTCAGCTCCAGATAATGGAAAACCTCGGGAGGCACTCGCTGCCTTATCTGAACATCCCAGAGCTGTTGAGTGGGTTGAACCATAGGTTAACAATTATGAATAATAAACACCATTCCAACTGGGTTGGGGAGGAATGGGTTCATAATAAACACCATTCCAACTGGGTTGGGGAGGAATGGGTTCATTATAAACACCATTCCAACTGGGTTGGGGAGGAATGGGTTCATTATAAACACCATTCCAACTGGGTTGGGGAGGAATGGGTTCATTATAAACACCATTCCAACTGGGTTGGGGAGGAATGGGTTCATTATAAACACCATTCCAACTGGGTTGGGGAGGAATGGGTTCATTATAAACACCATTCCAACTGGGTTGGGGAGGAATGGGTTCATTATAAACACCATTCCAACTGGGTTGGGGAGGAATGGGTTCATTCCAACTGGGTTGGGGAGGAATGGGTTCATAATAAACACCATTCCAACTGGGTTGGGGAGGAATGGGTTCATTATAAACACCATTCCAACTGGGTTGGGGAGGAATGGGTTCATAATAAACACCATTCCAACTGGGTTGGGGAGGAATGGGTTCATTCCAACTGGGTTGGGGAGGAATGGGTTCATAATAAATACCATTCCAACTGGGTTGGGGAGGAATGGGTTCAGAATAAACACCATTCCAACTGGGTTGGGGAGGAATGGGTTCAGAATAAACACCATTCCAACTGGGTTGGGGAGGAATGGGTTCAGAATAAACACCATTCCAACTGGGTTGGGGAGGAATGGGTTCAGAATAAACACCATTCCAACTGGGTTGGGGAGGAATGGGTTCATTCCAACTGGGTTGGGGAGGAATGGGTTCATTATAAACACCATTCCAACTGGGTTGGGGAGGAATGGGTTCATAATAAACACCATTCCAACTGGGTTGGGGAGGAATGGGTTCATGATAAACACCATTCCAACTGGGTTGGGGAGGAATGGGTTCATGATAAACACCATTCCAACTGGGTTGGGGAGCAATGGGTTCATAATAAACACCATTCCAACTGGGTTGGGGAGGAATGGGTTCATTATAAACACCATTCCAACTGGGTTGGGGAGGAATGGGTTCATTATAAACACCATTCCAACTGGGTTGGGGAGGAATGGGTCCATAATAAACACCATTCCAACTGGGTTGGGGAGGAATGGGTTCATTATAAACACCATTCCAACTGGGTTGGGGAGGAATGGGTTCATTATAAACACCATTCCAACTGGGTTGGGGAGGAATGGGTTCATTATAAACACCATTCCAACTGGGTTGGGGAGGAATGGGTTCATTATAAACACCATTCCAACTGGGTTGGGGAGGAATGGGTTCATAATATTAGCGGGTATCAGACTAATTCTGCTGTGCATTATTTGGTGTTTGTCAGCAGACATGGCAGCAGAGCTCTCATTCCTGCAGCAGCACATGACTCTATCCCCAGCAGTTCTCCTCCCCCATCCCTTCCTCCCTTCCTCCCCCACTCCACCCCCACCCTGCCAGTACAGCTCAGGTCCCTTCCTCCCCCGCTCCACCCTGCCAGTACAGCTCAGGTCCCTTCCTCCCCCACTCCACCCCACCATGCCAGTACAGCTCAGGTCCCCTCTACCCCCACCCTGCCAGTACAGCTCAGGTCCCTTCCTCCCTCGACCTCCACCCTGCCAGTACAGCTCAGGTCCCTTCCCCACTCCACCCCCACCCTGCCAGTACAGCTCAGGTCCCTTCCTCCCTCGACCTCCACCCTGCCAGTACAGCTCAGGTCCCTTCCCCACTCCACCCCCACCCTGCCAGTACAGCTCAGGTCCCTTCCTCCCTCGACCTCCACCCTGCCAGTACAGCACAGGTCCCTTCCCCCTCTACCCCCACCCTGCCAGTACAGCTCAGGTCCCTTCCCCCTCTACCCCCACCCTGCCAGTACAGCTCAGGTCCCTTCCCCCCTCTACCCCCACCCTGCCAGTACAGCTCAGGTCCCTTCCTCCCTCTACCCCCACCCTGCCAGTACAGCTCAGGTCCCTTCCCCCCTCGACCTCCACCCTGCCAGTACAGCTCAGGTCCCTTCCCCCCTCTACCCCCACCCTGCCAGTACAGCTCAGGTCCCTTCCTCCCCCACTCCACCCTGCCAGTACAGCTCAGGTCCCTTCCTCCCGCCACCCCCACCCTGCCAGTACAGCTCAGGTCCCTTACTCCCTCCACCCCCACCCTGCCAGTACAGCTCAGGTCCCTTCCTCCCTCCACCCCCACCCTGCCAGTACAGCTCAGGTCCCTTCCTCCCTCCACCCCCACCCTGCCAGTACAGCTCAGGTCCCCTCTACCCCCACCCTGCCAGTACAGCACAGGTCCCTTCCCCCCTCTACCCCCACCCTGCCAGTACAGCTCAGGTCCCTTCCCCCCTCTACCCCCACCCTGCCAGTAACGCTCAGGTCCCTTCCTCCCTCCACCCCCACCCTGCCAGTACAGCTCAGGTCCCTTCCTCCCCCACTCCACCCTGCCAGTAACGCTCAGGTCCCTTCCTCCCTCCACCCCCACCCTGCCAGTACAGCTCAGGTCCCTTCCTCCCCCGCTCCACCCTGCCAGTAACGCTCAGGTCCCTTCCTCCCTCCACCCCCACCCTGCCAGTACAGCTCAGGTCCCCTCCACCCCACTCCACCCCACCCTGCCAGTACAGCTCAGGTCCCTTCCCCCCTCTACCCCCACCCTGCCAGTACAGCTCAGGTCCCTTCCTCCCCCACTCCACCCCCACCCTGCCAGTACAGCTCAGGTCCCTTCCCCCTCTACCCCCACCCTGCCAGTACAGCTCAGGTCCCTTCCCCCCTCCACCCCCACCCTGCCAGTACAGCACAGGTCCCTTCCCCCTCTACCCCCACCCTGCCAGTACAGCTCAGGTCCCTTCCCCCTCTACCCCCACCCTGCCAGTACAGCACAGGTCCCTTCCCCCTCTACCCCCACCCTGCCAGTACAGCTCAGGTCCCTTCCTCCCCCACTCCACCCCCACCCTGCCAGTACAGCTCAGGTCCCTTCCTCCCTCTACCCCCACCCTGCCAGTACAGCTCAGGTCCCTTCCCCCCTCCACCTCCACCCTGCCAGTACAGCACAGGTCCCTTCCCCCACTCCACCCCCACCCTGCCAGTACAGCTCAGGTCCCTTCCTCCCTCCACCCCCACCCTGCCAGTACAGCTCAGGTCCCTTCCCCCCTCTACCCCCACCCTGCCAGTACAGCTCAGGTCCCTTCCCCCCTCCACCCCCACCCTGCCAGTACAGCTCAGGTCCCTTCCTCCCTCTACCCCCACCCTGCCAGTACAGCTCAGGTCCCTTCCCCCCTCCACCCCCACCCTGCCAGTACAGCTCAGGTCCCTTCCCCACTCCACCCCCACCCTGCCAGTACAGCTCAGGTCCCTTCCTCCCTCGACCTCCACCCTGCCAGTACAGCACAGGTCCCTTCCCCCTCTACCCCCACCCTGCCAGTACAGCTCAGGTCCCTTCCCCCCTCTACCCCCACCCTGCCAGTACAGCTCAGGTCCCTTCCTCCCTCCATCCCCACCCTGCCAGTACAGCTCAGGTCCCTTCCCCCCTCTACCCCCACCCTGCCAGTACAGCTCAGGTCCCTTCCCCCCTCTACCCCCACCCTGCCAGTACAGCTCAGGTCCCTTCCTCCCTCTACCCCCACCCTGCCAGTACAGCTCAGGTCCCTTCCCCCCTCTACCCCCACCCTGCCAGTACAGCTCAGGTCCCTTCCTCCCACACCCCCACCCTGCCAGTACAGCTCAGGTCCCTTCCTCCCTCCACCCCCACCCTGCCAGTACAGCTCAGGTCCCTTCCTCCCACACCCCCACCCTGCCAGTACAGCTCAGGTCCCTTCCTCCCCCCTCTACCCCCACCCTGCCAGTACAGCTCAGGTCCCTTCCTCCCTCTACCCCCACCCTGCCAGTACAGCTCAGGTCCCTTCCTCCCTCTACCCCCACCCTGCCAGTACAGCTCAGGTCCCTTCCTCCCTCTACCCCCACCCTGCCAGTACAGCTCAGGTCCCTTCCTCCCTCTACCCCCACCCTGCCAGTACAGCTCAGGTCCCTTCCCCCTCTACCCCCACCCTGCCAGTACAGCTCAGGTCCCTTCCTCCCTCTACCCCCACCCTGCCAGTACAGCTCAGGTCCCTTCCTCCCTCTACCCCCACCCTGCCAGTACAGCTCAGGTCCCTTCCTCCCTCTACCCCCACCCTGCCAGTACAGCTCAGGTCCCTTCCCCCTCTACCCCCACCCTGCCAGTACAGCTCAGGTCCCTTCCCCCTCTACCCCCACCCTGCCAGTACAGCTCAGGTCCCTTCCTCCCTCTACCCCCACCCTGCCAGTACAGCTCAGGTCCCTTCCTCCCTCTACCCCCACCCTGCCAGTACAGCTCAGGTCCCTTCCTCCCTCTACCCCCACCCTGCCAGTACAGCTCAGGTCCCTTCCTCCCTCTACCCCCACCCTGCCAGTACAGCTCAGGTCCCTTCCCCCTCTACCCCCACCCTGCCAGTACAGCACAGGTCCCTTCCCCCTCTACCCCCACCCTGCCAGTACAGCTCAGGTCCCTTCCCCCTCTACCCCCACCCTGCCAGTACAGCTCAGGTCCCTTCCTCCCTCTACCCCCACCCTGCCAGTACAGCTCAGGTCCCTTCCTCCCTCTACCCCCACCCTGCCAGTACAGCTCAGGTCCCTTCCTCCCTCTACCCCCACCCTGCCAGTACAGCTCAGGTCCCTTCCTCCCTCTACCCCCACCCTGCCAGTACAGCTCAGGTCCCTTCCTCCCTCTACCCCCACCCTGCCAGTACAGCTCAGGTCCCTTCCTCCCTCTACCCCCACCCTGCCAGTACAGCTCAGGTCCCTTCCTCCCTCTACCCCCACCCTGCCAGTACAGCTCAGGTCCCTTCCTCCCTCTACCCCCACCCTGCCAGTACAGCTCAGGTCCCTTCCCCCTCTACCCCCACCCTGCCAGTACAGCTCAGGTCCCTTCCTCCCTCTACCCCCACCCTGCCAGTACAGCTCAGGTCCCTTCCTCCCTCTACCCCCACCCTGCCAGTACAGCTCAGGTCCCTTCCTCCCTCTACCCCCACCCTGCCAGTACAGCTCAGGTCCCTTCCCCCTCTACCCCCACCCTGCCAGTACAGCTCAGGTCCCTTCCCCCTCTACCCCCCACCCTGCCAGTACAGCTCAGGTCCCTTCCTCCCTCTACCCCCACCCTGCCAGTACAGCTCAGGTCCCTTCCTCCCTCTACCCCCACCCTGCCAGTACAGCTCAGGTCCCTTCCTCCCTCTACCCCCACCCTGCCAGTACAGCTCAGGTCCCTTCCTCCCTCTACCCCCACCCTGCCAGTACAGCTCAGGTCCCTTCCTCCCTCTACCCCCACCCTGCCAGTACAGCTCAGGTCCCTTCCTCCCTCTACCCCCACCCTGCCAGTACAGCTCAGGTCCCTTCCTCCCTCTACCCCCACCCTGCCAGTACAGCTCAGGTCCCTTCCTCCCTCTACCCCCACCCTGCCAGTACAGCTCAGGTCCCTTCCCCCTCTACCCCCACCCTGCCAGTACAGCTCAGGTCCCTTCCTCCCTCTACCCCCACCCTGCCAGTACAGCTCAGGTCCCTTCCTCCCTCTACCCCCACCCTGCCAGTACAGCTCAGGTCCCTTCCTCCCTCTACCCCCACCCTGCCAGTACAGCTCAGGTCCCTCACTGAGGATATTTTGGCAGAATTCTGCATGAAGAGTCTCAATTTGGTGTTTGTCCCATTTTGTGAATTCCTGGTATGTGAGGGTTAAACGGTATCGGACAATGGGCTCTATAACTGATTTAAGTATTTTTACCCAGATCCTAATCGGTATGTTGAATTTTATGTTCCATTTGATGGCATATAATGCACTTCTTGCCTTGTCTCTCAGCTCGTTCACAGCTTTGTGGAAGTTACCTGTGGTGCTGATGTTTAGGCCAAGGCATGTATAGTTTTTTTGTGTACCTATATGGAATTTGTATTTGTGGTCCTGGTGACTGGACCTTTTTTGGAACACCATTATGCTTGTCTTACTGAGACTTACTGTCAGGGCCCAGGTCTGTCAGGGCCCAGGTCTGTCAGGGCCCAGGTCTGTCAGGGCCCAGGTCTGTCAGGGCCCAGGTCTGTCAGGGCCTAGGTCTGTCAGGGCCCAGGTCTGACAGAATCTGTGCAGAAGATCTAGGTGCTGCTGTAGGCCCTCCTTGGTTGGTGACAGAAGGACCAGATCATCTGCAAACAGTAGACATTTGACTTCAGAATCTAGTAGGATGAGGCCGGCTGCTGCAGACTGTTGTAGTGCCTTGCCAATAAATATATTGAAGAGGGTGGGGCTAAAGCTGCATCCCTGTCTCACCCCACGTCCCTGTGGGAAGATTATTATTATTATTTTTTTTTTTTTTTTTGGGGGGGGGCAATTTTAGCCGCACACTTGTTTGTGTACATGGGTTTTATAATGTTGTGTGTTTTTGGCCCAACACTACTTTCCATCAGTTTGTATAGCAAACCCTCATGCCAAAATAGTCAAAAGCTTTTTTTGTAATCAACAAGGCATGAGGAGACTTTGCCTTTGATTTGGTTTGTTTGGTTGTCAATTAGGGTGTGCAGGGTGAATACGTGGTCTGTCATATGGTAATTTGGTAAAAAGCCCATTTGACATTTGCTCAGTACATTGTTTTTGCTGAGGAAGTGTAAGAGTCTGCTGTTAATGATAATGCAGAGGATTTTCCCAAGGTTGCTGTTGACGCATATTCCACGGTAGTGATTGGGGTCATATTTCTCTCCACTTTTGTGGATTGGGGTGATCAGTCCTTGGTTCCAAATATTGGGGAAGATGCCAAAGATAAGGATGATGTTAAAGAGTTTAAATTTAGCCAATTGGAATTTGTGGTCTGTATATTTTATCATTTCATTTCGGATACCATCAACCCCACATGCCATTTTGGGATGGAGGGTTTGTATTTTGTCCTGTAGTTCATTCAATGTAATTGGAGAAAACAGTGGGTTCTGGTAGTCGTTTTAATAGTTGATTCTAAGATTTGTATTTGATCAGCTATATGATTTTGCTGTTTCTTCTTTGTTATAGAGCCAAGAAGATTGGAGAAGTGGTTTACCCATACATCTCAATTTTGGATAGATAACTCTTCCTGTTGTTGTTTGTTTAGTGTTTTCCAATTTTCCCAGAAGTGGTTTGATTCTATGGATTCTTCAGTTACATTGAGCTGATTTCTGACATGTTCCTTCTTTTTCCGTAGTGTATTTCTGTATTGTTTTAGTGATTCACCATAATGACGGCATAGAATCAGTTTTTATGGGTTTCTATGTTTTTGGTTTGACAGGTTTCTCAATTTCTTCATCAAAATTGTCAATGTTGTTAATTTTCTTAGAATTTCTGCTTGAAATTTCAAAGATTTATAGGGAAGCTGAGAGGTCAATTATACAGTTTAGGTTTTCAACTGCAAAGTTTATACCTTCACTATTACAGAGAAATGTTTTGTCCAGGAAGACGTCTAAAAGGGATTGAATTTGTTGTTCCCTAATTGTTTTTTAAAATTAGGTATCCACACTACTTTCCTTCCATCTATAGCATTTCTTAATATTATTCAGTTCCTTTGGCTTTGATGCCTCATGATTAACTATTGCTCTGTTCAAGTAGACTGTGATTTTGCTGTGGTCTGATAGGGGTGTCAGTGGGCTGACTGTGAACGCTCTGAGAGACTCTGGGTTGAGGTCAGTGATAAAGTAGTCTACTGTACTACTGCCAAGAGATGAGCTATAGGTGTCCCTACAGTAGGAGTCCCCTCGAAGCCTACCATTGACTATGTACATACCCAGCGTGCGACAGAGCTGTAGGAGTTGTGACCCGTTTTTGTTAGTTATGTTGTCATAGTTGTGTCGAGGGGGGCATATGTGGGAGGGAATGCTGTCACCTCCAGGCAGGTGTTTGTTCCCCTGTGTGCTGAGGGTGTCAGGTTCTGGTTCGGTTCTGGCATTTAGGTCACCACAGACTAGTACATGTCCCTGGGCCTGGAAATGATTGATTTCCCCCTCCAGGATGGAGAAGCTGTCTTCATTAAAGTATGGGGATTCTAGTGGGGGGATATAGGCAGCACACAGGAGGACATTTTCTCTGTTGAGATAATTTCCTTTAGAATTTCTAGCCAAATGTAAAATGTTCCTATTTTGATTAATTTAATAGAGTGAGTTATGTCTGCTCTATACCAAATTAGCCCTGAGTCCCTTCCCTGTTTCACACCTGGTAGTTTGGTGGATGGGACTACCAGCTCTCTGTAACCTAGAGGACAACTAGTGGGTTCATCTCCTCTATACCGTGTTTCCTGTAGTATTACAATGTATTTATTTCTGATTTCTTTTGTTTAGTCCAGGTTCCTGCTCTCTCTCCCTTTCTCTCTCTCCCTTTCTCTCTCTCTCCCTTTCTCTCTCTCTCTCTCTCTCTCTCTCTCTCTCTTTCCCTCTCTCTCCTTCTCTCTCTCCCTTTCTCTCTCTCTCTCCCTTCCCTCTCTATCTCTCTCCCCCTAACTCTCTCCCTCTCTTCCTCTCTCTCTCCCTTTCTCTCTCTTTCCCTCTCTATTTCTCTCTCTCTCTCTCTCTCTCTCTCTCTCTCAACTAGAGCCCTATGGTAACAATGCACCATTTGGGAGTAAGTCCCTCTAGTCCTCTGAGGTGATTCTAGGCACATCATCCCATTTGCACTTTACTCATGAACTTAATGTTCTCTGTATTTTTAGAAGACACTTCCTGTAGGTATTCATAGTGTCTGTCTGGGATTGTCTCATGCTTGGTGTTTCAGAGTAAAACACGCCTGGGAAAGTGTTTTGAGAAGCAAGTAACCATTCAAATTCTTTAGTGTATGTCCTTTAATGTCTGAGGAGTCAGTTTGATGTCTGAGGAGTCATTCTGATGTCCTTTAATGTCTGAGGAGTCAGTTTGATGTCTGAGGAGTCAGTTTGATGTCTGAGGAGTCAGTTTGATGTCTGAGGAGTCATTCTGATGTCCTTTAATGTCTGAGGAGTCAGTTTGATGTCTGAGGAGTCAGTTTGATGTCTGAGGAGTCAGTTTGATGTCTGAGGAGTCAGTTTGATGTCTGAGGAGTCAGTTTGATGTCTGAGGAGTCAGTTTGATGTCTGAGGAGTCATTCTGATGTCCTTTAATGTCTGAGGAGTCAGTTTGATGTCCTTATTGTCTGAGGAGTCAGTTTGATGTCCTTATTGTCTGAGGAGTCAGTTTGATGTCTGAGGAGTCAGTTTGATGTCTGAGGAGTCATTCTGATGTCCTTTAATGTCTGAGGAGTCAGTTTGATGTCTGAGGAGTCAGTTTGATGTCTGAGGAGTCAGTTTGATGTCTGAGGAGTCAGTTTGATGTCTGAGGAGTCAGTTTGATGTCTGAGGAGTCAGTTTGATGTCTGAGGAGTCAGTTTGATGTCTGAGGAGTCATTCTGATGTCCTTTAATGTCTGAGGAGTCAGTTTGATGTCCTTATTGTCTGAGGAGTCAGTTTGATGTCTGAGGAGTCAGTTTGATGTCTGAGGAGTCATTCTGATGTCCTTTAATGTCTGAGGAGTCAGTTTGATGTCTGAGGAGTCAGTTTGATGTCTGAGGAGTCAGTTTGATGTCTGAGGAGTCAGTTTGATGTCTGAGGAGTCATTCTGATGTCCTTTAATGTCCGAGGAGTCAGTTTGATGTCTGAGGAGTCAGTTTGATGTCCTTTAATGTCTGAGGAGTCAGTTTGATGTCTGAGGAGTCAGTTTGATGTCTGAGGAGTCAGTTTGATGTCTGAGGAGTCAGTTTGATGTCTGAGGAGTCAGTTTGATGTCTGAGGAGTCAGTTTGATGTCTGAGGAGTCAGTTTGATGTCTGAGGAGTCAGTTTGATGTCCTTTATTGTCTGAAGAGTCAGGTTGATGAACACCTTCAGTACCAGAAGTTAAATGGATGGAAAAGTCCAGTGCCTTTCTTGGGAAGCAAATCATTATTCAAATTCTTTGGGCGAATGTCCTTTGATGTCTGCTACTGTTTGAATATCATGCACATTGTCGATACCTTTCATTCCCCAGATGTGATTTATATTATTATTCCTATGTATGCCATCTCCTAACTCCCTCAACCCTGTCTGGCAGAGGATGGCTCAATGACAGATTAAACCACAGCCCTGCTGCCTGCCGTGTCATTGTGTTATTTTATCTTCTTTTCGCTCCAGGGAATCACCACCTCATCAACAGTAAGAGGTGATGTAGTGATCCTGTTATTAGATCTAATTTCTTAATGATTATCCAGATTAACGTTAGACGGAGGAAGGTCATCCCCCTCCTTGCTGTCCTCTCTTGTCCTCTCACTCCAAACTTTCCTCTCCTCTCTTTCCTCTCCTCTCTTTCCTCTCCGCTCTCTCCTCTCCTCTCCTCTCCTCTCCTCTCCTCTCTTTCCTCTCCTCTCTCTCCTCTCCTCTCATCTCTCTCCTCACTGTCCTCTCCTCTCTTGTCCTCTCTTCTCTCTCCTCTCCTCGTCTCTCTCCTCACTTTCCTCTCCTCTCTTGTCCTCTCTCTCCTCTCCTCTCGTCACTCTCCTCTCTTTCCTCTCCTCTCTTGTCCTCTCCTCTCTCTCCTCTCCTCTTGTCCTCTCCTCGTCTCTCTCCTGACTTTCCTCTCCTCTCTTGTCCTCTCCTCTCTCTCCTCTCGTCTCTCTCCTCGCTTTCCTCTCCTCTCTTGTCCTCTCCTCTCTCTCCTCCCCCTGTCTCTCTCCTCACTTTCCTCTCCTCTCTTGTCCTCTCCTCTCTCTCCTCCCCCTGTCTCTCTCCTCACTTTCCTCTCCTCTCTTGTCCTCTCCTCTCTCCTCTCCTCTCTTTCCTCTCCTCTCTTTCCTCTCCTCTCTTTCCTCTCCTCTCTTGTCCTCTCCTCTCTCTCCTCTCCTCTTGTCCTCTCCTCTCTCTCCTCTCGTCTCTCTCCTCACTTTTCTCTCCTCTCCTTTCCTCTTCTCTCGTCCTCTCCTCGCTTTCCTCTCATCTCTTGTCCTCTCCTCTCTCTCTCCTCTTTCCTCTCTCTCCTGTCTCTCTTCTCCTCTCTCTCTCCTCTTTCCTCTCTCTCTTCTCCTCTCTCTCCTCTCTTGTCCTCTCCTCTCTCTCTCCTCTCTTGTCCTCTCTCTCCTCTCTTGTCCTCTCCTCTCTCTCTCCTCTTTCCACTCTCTCGTCTCTTGTCCTCTCCTCTCTCTCTTCTGTCCTCTCTCTCCTCTCCTCTCTTGTCCTCTCCTCTCTCTCTCTCTCTCTCCCCTTTCCTCTCTCTCCTCTCTTGTCCTCTCCTCGCTTGTCCTCTTCTCTCTCTCTGCTCTCCTCTGTTCTCTCTCCAACACAGTTTAGCTTGCTGCTGAATCAATTATAGTCCTGGCGGGAAGCTGTGAATACAACAACGGGCGGCGACCTCTGATGCTCTGAAAGTCGTTGCACTGAAACATCTTGCATCTTCTAAATCAGTCTTGCT
Source organism: Oncorhynchus masou masou (assembly GCF_036934945.1). NCBI lineage: Eukaryota > Metazoa > Chordata > Actinopteri > Salmoniformes > Salmonidae > Oncorhynchus > Oncorhynchus masou. The sequence goes on from NW_027004531.1 coordinate 109,118, forward strand.
CTCTCTTCAAACGGTCTGATAATGAATAAGGGTTATTTTAAATGAGAGCATAATGGCTGATAATAAAGGGTTATTTTAAATGAGAGCATAATGGCTGATAATAAAGGGTTATTTTAAATGAGAGCATCATGGCTGATGATAATGAATAAGGGTTATTTTAAATGAGAGCATCATGGCTGATGGTATTGAATAAGGGTTATTTTAAATTAGAGCATCATGGCTGATGGTATTGAATAAGGGTTATTTTAAATGAGAGCATCATGGCTGATAATATTGAATAAGGGTTATTTTAAATGAGAGCATCATGGCTGATGGTATTGAATAAGGGTTATTTTAAATGAGAGCATCATGGCTGATAATATTGAATAAGGGTTATTTTAAATGAGAGCATCATGGCTGATGGTATTGAATAAGGGTTATTTTAAATGAGACCATCATGGCTGATAATATTGAATAAGGGTTATTTTAAATGAGAGTATCATGGCTGATGGTATTGAATAAGGGTTATTTTAAATGAGAGCATCGTGGCTGATAATATTGAATAAGGGTTATTTTAAATGAGAGCATCATGGCTGATGGTATTGAATAAGGGTTATTTTAAATGAGAGCATCATGGCTGATAATATTGAATAAGGGTTAGTGTCACGACTTCCGCCAAAGTGTTCGACGTCGCCGGTCTTCTAGCCATCGCCGATTCACTTTTCATTTGTTTTGTCTTGTTTTCCCACACACCTGGTTTCCATTTCCCTCATTAAGTGCTGTTCCCTCCATGTCTTTGTGTGGAATTGTTTGTTGTAAGCGCTTGGGCACGTGGTTACTGGTGCGCGTCGGGTTTTGTACCCATGTTGGTATTTTCTTTATGCCTTTGGGTTTTGATATTAAACTGCTCCGGCTATTACCTAGTTCTGTTACTGTCAGGACCCGGTTACGAACCCGGGTCTCCGGAGTGAGAAACAGTCACTTAACCAACTGAGCCACGAATAGTCAGCAGAACCCAGAAGATGAGGCAGACACAGCAGTACTTGAGACGGTGTATTTAATAAAGTAAAAAGTGAAGTCCTTCAGGAAAACATGTAACTCCACAACCTCAAAAGGAATTCCACAAGAACAAGGTAATCCACAAGGTAATCCTCCAAGACAAAAAGGTAAATCCACAAGGTGGTAGGTAAAGCATAAAAAGCCTCAAAAGATACTCAAAAATAAATAAACAAGAACAAAAAACAGAATTCCACAAGAGCGTCCACCGGGATCAACAAGAGTACACAGAATACTAGGGCTGGGTGCTAACATACAAACACAGAGCAAAGAACTGAGGGAAACTAAGGGTTTCAATCAGGGGAAACGAGGCACAGGTGCAAATAATAATGGGGATCAAGGGAAAGCAAAAGGTCAAAAAGCACAATGGGGGCATCTAGTGACCAAAAACCGGAACAACCCTGGCCAAATCCTGACAGTTACCTAGTTCTATTACCTAGTTCTGTTGCCTAGTTCTGTTACCTAGTTCTATTACCTAGTTCTATTACCTAGTTCTATTACCTAGTTCTATTACCTAGTTATATTACCTAGTTCTATTACCTAGTTCTGCACCTAGTTCTATTACCTAGTTCTGTACCTAGTTCTATTACCTAGTTCTATTACCTAGTTCTATTACCTAGTTCTGTTACCTAGTTCTATCACCTAGTTCTGTCCTCCTGCTTCTGACTTCACTGCCACCCCTTACAGTTAGTTTTGGAATACATTTTTTAGGGTCTAATGTTAATATTGCAGATTGTAGCTTCCTTCAATGTAATTGTCTGCATTATTTCCAATCCCCCGTATGTTAATATATATATATATATATATAGTACCAGTCAAAAGTTTGGACACACCTACTCATTCCAGAGTTTTTCTTTATATTTACTATTCTCTACATTGTAGAATAATAGTGAAGACATCAAAACCATGAAATAACACATATGGAATCATGTAGTAACCAAAAAAGTATTCAATAAATCAAAATATGTTTTATATTTGAGATTCTTCAAATTAGCCACCCTTTGCCTTAATGTAAAAGTAGCCACCCATATACAGTTTGGAGAACAAGTATTTGATACACTGCCGATTTTGCAGGTTTTCCTACATACAAAGCATGTAGAGGTCTGTAATTTTTATTATAGGTACACTTCAACTGTGAGAGACGGAATCTAAAACGAAAATCACATTGTATGATTTTTAAGTAATAAATTAGCATTTTATTGCACGACATAAGTATTTGATACTTCAGGAAAGCAGAACTTAATATTTGTTACAAATCAAATTTATTTAGATAGCCCTTTGTACATCAGCTGATATCTCAAAGTGCTGTGCAGAAACCCAGCCTAAAACCCCAAACAGCAAGCAATGCAGGTGTAGAAGCACGGTGGCTAGGAAAAACTCCCTAGAAAGGCCAAAATCCTGGGAAGAAACCTAGAGAGGAACCAGGCTATGTGGCTAAGAGAGGCTAAGTCTTCTTCTGGCTGTGCCGGGTGTAGTTTATAACAGAACATGGCCAAGATGTTCAAATGTTCATAAATGACCAGCATGGTCAAATAATAATAATCACAGGCAGAACAGTTGAAACTGGAGCAGCAGCACGTCCAGGTGGACTGGGGACAGCAAGGAGTCATCATGCCAGGTAGTCCTGAGGCATGGTCCTAGGGTCCAGGTCCTCCGAGAGAGAGAAAGAAAGAAAGAGAGAAAGAGAGAAAGAGAGAATTAGAGAGAGCATACTTAAATTCACACAGGACACCGGATAAGACAGGAGAAGTACTCCAGATATAACAAACTGCCCCTAGCCCCCCGACACATAAACTACTGCAGCATAAATACTGGAGGCTGAGACAGGAGGGGTCAAGAGACACTGTGGCCCCATCCGATGACACCCCTGGACAGGGCCAAACAGGAAGGATATAACCCTACCCACTTTGCCAAAGCACAGGCCCCACACCACTAGAGGGATATCTTTAACCACCAACTTACCATCCTGAGACAAGGCCGAGTATAGCCCACAAAGATCTCCGCCACGGCACAACCCAAGGGGGGAGGGGGCGCCAACCCAGGCAGGAAGATCACATCAGTGACTCAACCAACTCAAGTGACGCACCCCTCCTAGGGACGGTATGAAAGAACCCTAGTAAGCCAGTGACTCAGCCCCTGTAACAGGGTTAGAGGCAGAGAATCCCAGTGGAAAGTGGGGAATCGGCCAGGCAGAGACAGCAAGGGCGGTTCGTTGCTCCAAGGTTACAGAAACCTTTGTTTGCAATTACAGAGATCATATGTTTCCTGTAGTTCTCGACCAGGTTTGCACACATTGCAGCAGGGATTTTGTCCCACTCCTCCATACAGACCTTCTCCAGATCCTTCAGGTTTCGGGGCTGTCGCTGGGCAATACAGACTTTCAGCTCCCTCCAAAGATTTTCTATTGGGCTCAAGTCTGGAGACTGGCTAGGCCACTCCAGGACCTTGAGATGCTTCTTACGGAGCCACTCCTTAGTTGCTTTGGCTGTGTTTTTCGGGGTGTTGTCATGCTGGAAGACCCAGCCACGACCCATCTTCAATGCTCTTACTGAGGGAAGGAGGTTGATGGCCAAGATCTTGCGATACATGGCCCCATCCATCCTCCCCTCAATACGGTGCAGTCGTCCTGTCCCCTTTGCAGAAAAGCATCCCCAAAGAATGATGTTTCCACTTCCATGTTTCACGGTTGGGATGGTGTTCTTGGGGTTGTACTCATCCTTCTTCTTCCTCCAAACACGGCGAGTGGAGTTTAGACCAAAATGCTCTATTTTTGTCTCATCAGACCACATGACCTTCTCCCATTCCTCCTCTGGATCATCCAGATGGTCATTGGCAAACTTCAGATGGGCCGGGACATGCGCTGGCTTAAGCAGGGGGACCTTGCGTGCCCCTGGTTTTCTTTGAGACTGTGGTCCCAGCTCTCTTCAGGTCATTGACCAGGTTCTGCTGTGTAGTTCTGGGCTGATCCCTCACCTTCCTCATGATTATTGATACCCCATGAGGTGAGATCTTGCATGGAGCCCCAGACCGTCATCTTGAACTTCTTCCGTTTTCTAATAATTGGCGTCAACAAGCTGCTTGCCTATTGTTCTGTAGCTCATCCCAGCCTTGTGCAGGTCAACAATTTTATCCCTGATGTTCTTACACAGCTCTCTGGTCTTGGCCATTGTGGAGAGGTTGGAGTCTGTTTGATTGAGTGTGTGGACAAGTGTCTTTTATACAGGTAACGTGTTCAAACAGGTGCAGTTAATACAGGTAATGAGGAGAACAGGAGGGCTTCTTAAAGAAAAACTAACAGGTCTGTGAGTCGGAATTCTAACTGGTTGGTAGGTGATCAAATACTTATGTCATGCAATAAAATGCAAATTAATTACTTAACAACCATACATGGGATTTTCTGGGGTTTTGTTTTAGATTCCGTCTCTCACAGTTGGAGTGTACCTATGATAAAAATTACAGACCTCTACATGCTTTGTAAGTAGAAAAACCTGCAAAATTATCAGTGTATCAAATACTTGTTCTCCCCACTGTATATATATATTGTCTTGATGGCAGCTGTAACAAACCAGTTTCCTTGATGAAAGTGTTTTGTGGTTGTACAGTATCCTCAAACAATAGCATGGTATTGTTTCACTCGAATAGCTACTGTATATTGGACACTGCAGTTAGATTAACTATCATTTAGGCTTTCTGATGATATAAGACATGTCAATGTCCCGGAAAGTTGGCTGTTGTATACAACACCATTCTAGTCACATATCGCATATTGAGCAGCAACTGCCCCGATTTCGGGACTCTGTTCCTGTAGAGGTTATTAACGAAGTTAGCTCCTTGACTCTCTGTCAATCAGAGAAGATTACTGCTGCGACAAACATGTTGGCTCTAAGATGGCTTTTTGGGTGGGTAGGGAGGCGAGAGATGAGTGAACGAGAGGAGTGAACGAGAGGAGGGAGAGAGAGAGAGGAGGGAGAGAGAGGAGAGAGCGGGAGGGAGAGAGAGGCGGGACAGAGAGGCGGGAGAGAGAGGAGAGAGCAGGAGGGAGATTATGAGGGAGAGGGCGATCAGGGAGTGAGAGGAGAGTTAGAGGGGAGAGAAGGAAAAGAAGAAGAGGAGGGAGGGAAAATAGGAAGGGAATGGATGGAGAGGAGGAGAGGTGAGGAGGAGAGGAGAGGATGAGAGGAGGAGAGGTGAGGAAGAGAGGTGAGGAGAGGTGAGGAGGAGAGGAGAGGATGAGAGGAGGAGAGGTGAGGAGGAGAGGTGAGGAGAGGTGAGGAGGAGAGGAGGAGAGGTGAGGAGAGGTGAGGAGGAGAGGAGGAGAGGTGAGGAGGAGAGGTGAGGAGGAGAGGAGAGGATGAGAGGAGGAGAGGTGAGGAGGAGAGGTGAGGAGGAGAGGAGGAGAGGTGAGGAGGAGAGGAGAGGATGAGAGGAGGAGAGGTGAGGAGGAGAGGTGAGGAGGAGAGGAGGAGAGGTGAGGAGGAGAGGATGAGAGGAGGAGAGGAGGAGAGGAGGAGAGAGAATGAGGAGATGGATAGAGAATGGAGCCTGTATCCATCTGGCTGCCAAGCCCCTCCAGGAGAGAGCCAGGGGGAGGGATCCTCCTGATCCAAATGTCATCCCTGTTTTGGGATTATCCTGTATTTCCTGTCACTGATCTCTCCCTCTCTCTCTCTGTTATCTTTCTCAAACCCCCTGTTTACTGTATTCTGCCAGGGAATACTAAAATACTTCTGGTTGATGGGTAGTTGTGAAAATCTGAAATAAAAAGTTATGAGCCATATACTGTAGCTTCCTCTGGGTATGGAGTGGTCTCTGGGTATGGGTTGGTCCCTGGGTATGGGGTTGTCCCTGGGTATGGGGTGGTTTCTGGGTATGGGGGGGTACCTGGGTATGGGGTGGTTTCTGGGTATGGAGTGGTCTCTGGGTATGGGGTGGTCTCTGGGTATGGGGTTGTCTCTGGGTATGGGGTTGTCTCTGGGTATGGGGTGGTCTCTGGGTATGGGGTGGTCTCTGGGTATGGGGTGGTCTCTGGGTATGGGGTTGTCTCTGGGTATGGGGTGGTCCCTGGGTATGGGGTGGTCTCTGGGTATGGGGTGGTCTCTGGGTATGGAGTGGTCCCTGGGTATGGGGTGGTCTCTGGGTATGGGGTGGTCTCTGGGTATGGGGTGGTCTCTGGGTATGGAGTGGTCTCTGGGTATGGGGTGGTCTCTGGGTATGGGGTGGTCTCTGGGTATGGGGTGGTCCCTGGGTATGGGGGGGTACCTGGGTATGGGGTGGTCCCTGGGTATGGGGGGTACCTGGGTATGGGGTGGTCCCTGGGTATGGGGGGTACCTGGGTATGGAGTGGTCCCTGGGTATGGGGTGGTCCCTGGGTATGGAGTGGTCCCTGGGTATGGGGTGGTCCCTGGGTATGGGGTGGTCTCTGGGTATGGGTTGGTCCCTGGGTATGGGGTGGTCCCTGGGTATGGGGTGGTCTCTGGGTATGGGTTGGTCCCTGGGTATGGGGTTGTCCCTGGGTATGGGGTTGTCCCTGGGTATGGGGTTGTCCCTGGGTATGGGGGGGTACCTGGGTATGGGGTGGTACCTGGGTATGGGGGGGGTACCTGGGTATGGGGGGGTACCTGGGTATGGGGTGGTCCCTGGGTATGGGGTGGTCCCTGGGTATGGGGTGGTCTCTGGGTATGGGGTGGTCTCTGGGTATGGGGTGGTCTCTGGGTATGGGGTGGTCCCTGGGTATGGGGTGGTCCCTGGGTATGGGGGGTTCCTGGGTATGGGGTGGTCTCTGGGTATGGGGTGGTCCCTGGGTATGGGGGGTTCCTGGGTATGGGGTGGTCTCTGGGTATGGGGTGGTCCCTGGCTGGGTATGGGGTGGTCTCTGGTTATGGGGTGGTCCCTGGGTATGGGGTTGTCCCTGGGTATGGGGTGGTCTCTGGATATGGGGGGGGGTACCTGGGTATGGGGGGTACCTGGGTATGGGGTGGTCCCTGGGTATGGGGGTCCCTGGGTATGGGGTGGTCTCTGGGTATGGGGGTCCCTGGGTATGGGGTGGTCTCTGGGTATGGGGTGGTCTCTGGGTATGGGGTGGTCCCTGGGTATGGGGGGTTCCTGGGTATGGGGTGGTCTCTGGGTATGGGGGGGTACCTGGGTATGGGGGGGTACCTGGGTATGGGGTGGTCCCTGGGTATGGGGTGGTCCCTGGGTATGGGGTGGTCCCTGGGTATGGGGTGGTCTCTGGGTATGGGGGGGTACCTGGGTATGGAGTGGTCCCTGGGTATGGGGTGGTCCCTGGGTATGGGGTGGTCCCTGGGTATGGGGTGGGTACCTGTGTATGGAGTGGTACCTGGGTATGGAGTGGTACCTGGGTATGGAGTGGTCCCTGGGTATGGGGTGGTCCCTGGGTATGGGGTGGTCTCTGGGTATGGGGTGGTCCCTGGGTATGGGGTGGTCCCTGGGTATGGGGTGGTCTCTGGGTATGGAGTGGTCTCTGGGTATGGAGTGGTCCCTGGGTATGGGGTGGTCCCTGGGTATGGGGTGGTCCCTGGGTATGGGGTGGTCTCTGGGTATGGGGTGGTCTCTGGGTATGGAGTGGTCTCTGGGTATGGAGTGGTCCCTGGGTATGGGGTGGTCCCTGGGTATGGGGTGGTACCTGGGTATGGGGTGGTACCTGGGTATGGGGTGGTCTCTGGGTATGGGGTGGTCCCTGGGTATGGGGTGGTACCTGGGTATGGGGTGGTCTCTGGGTATGGGGGGTACCTGGGTATGGGGTGGTCTCTGGGTATGGAGTGGTCCCTTTATGGGGGGGTACCTGGGTATGGAGTGGTCCCTGGGTATGGGGTGGTCCCTGGGTATGGGGTGGTACCTGGGTATGGGGTGGTACCTGGGTATGGGGTGGTCTCTGGGTATGGGGTGGTCCCTGGGTATGGGGTGGTACCTGGGTATGGGGTGGTCTCTGGGTATGGGGGTACCTGGGTATGGGGGGGTACCTGGGTATGGAGTGGTCTCTGGGTATGGGGGGGTACCTGGGTATGGGGTGGTCCCTGGGTATGGGGGGGTTCCTGGGTATGGGGTGGTCTCTGGGTATGGAGTGGTCCCTTTATGGGGGGGTACCTGGGTATGGAGTGGTACCTGGGTATGGAGTGGTACCTGGGTATGGGGTGGTCTCTGGGTATGGGGGGTACCTGGGTATGGGGTGGTCTCTGGGTATGGGGGGTACCTGGGTATGGGGTGGTCTCTGGGTATGGAGTGGTCTCTGGGTATGGGGTGGTCTCTGGGTATGGGGTTGTCTCTGGGTATGGGGTGGTCTCTGGGTATGGGGTGGTCTCTGGGTATGGGGTGGTCCCTGGGTATGGGGGGTACCTGGGTATGGGGTGGTCCCTGGGTATGGGGTGGGTACCTGGGTATGGGTGGGTACCTGGGTATGGGGTGGTCCCTGGGTATGGGGTGGTCTCTGGGTATGGAGTGGTCCCTTTATGGGGTGGTACCTGGGTATGGGGTGGTCCCTGGGTATGGGGTGGTCTCTGGGTATGGAGTGGTCCCTTTATGGGGTGGTATGGGGAAGAAAACAGAAACATTTACTCAACTTGATATGGCTCAACTTACCCCAAGGCAAACATGTTGACTATAGTAGCCTACAAAAGATGCACTTTCATACTATATTTAGGACCTCATATTGAAGCTAATAGAGGCCCCAACTGATGTTTATAATTATGTTAAAATGATCTCTTTGGTTTAGATACAAGCATAATAAAACCTCTAACACAATAAAATCATTTGACTTGGTGAAAATCTGTTGTTTTGGACCTAACTTGCTGGTCACTTTTTCCATGTGGTTTCATCCTTCAGACTCCATGAACTGATGACCTCTTCCTGCATATTTGGTCACATGATTCATTTGTGTTTCCTAGGAACAATGGTGACTAAACTTCCCCCTTTGGTTCAACTTCCCCCTTTGGTTCAACTTCCCCCTTTGGTTCAACTTCCCCCTTTGGTTCAACTTCCCCCTTTGGTTCACCTTCCCCCTTTGGTTCGACTTCCCCCTTTGGTCCAACTTCCCCCTTTGGTTCAACTTCCCCCGTTGGTTCAACTTCCCCCGTTGGTTCAACTTCCCCCTTTGGTTCATCTTCCCCCTTTGGTTCAACTTCCCCCTTTGGTTCAACTTCCCCCGTTAGTTCAAATTCCCCCGTTAGTTCAACTTCCCCCTTTAGTTCAACTTCCCCCGTTAGTTCGACTTCCCCCTTTGGTTCGACTTCCCCCTTTGGTTCACCTTCCCCCTTTGGTTCACCTTCCCCCATTGGTTCACCTTCCCCCTTTGGTTCGACTTCCCCCGTTAGTTCAACTTCCCCCGTTAGTTCAACTTCCCCCTTTAGTTCAACTTCCCCGTTAGTTCGACTTCCCCCTTTGGTTCGACTTCCCCCTTTGGTTCACCTTCCCCCTTTGGTTCACCTTCCCCCTTTGGTTCACCTTCCCCCTTTGGTTCGACTTCCCCCTTTGGTCCGACTTCCCCCTTTGGTTCAACTTCCCCCTTTGGTTCACCTTCCCCCGTTGGTTCACCTTCCCCCTTTGGTTCACCTTCCCCCGTTGGTTCGACTTCCCCCGTTGGTTCAACTTCCCCCTTTGGTTCAACTTCCCCCTTTGGTTCAACTTCCCCCGTTAGTTCAACTTCCCCCGTTAGTTCAACTTCCCCCTTCGGTTCACCTTCCCCCGTTGGTTCGACTTCCCCCACTCTCCCTGAGTATTGATGCTGCTGATTGAGCTTGTCCTTCAACCATCTCCTTTCTTTTCCAGATGGAAGATGTCATCGCTCATATGCAAGAAGAGACTAATGGAATTCCTGTCCGCACAGTCAAGAGTTTTCTATCTAAAATCCCAAGTGTTTTTTCAGGTAAGATATATATTTTATAGTTACAGTAAAAAGATGTGTGTGTGTTTGAGAGAGAGTGAGAGCGCTAGAAAGAGATATATATATATATATATATCAGATCAATAGACCATCAGTAGGTAATAACAGATCAATAGTAACAGACCATCAGTAGGTAATAACAGATCAACAGACCATCAGTAGGTAATATCAGATCAATAGACCATCAGTAGGTAATAGCAGATCAATAGAGCACCAATAGGTAATAACAGACCATCAGTAGGTAATGGCAGACCATCAGTAGGTAATAACAGACCATCAGTAGGTAATAACAGGTCAACAGTAGGTAATAACAGACCATCAGTAGGTAATAACAGACCATCAGTAGGTAATAACAGACCATCAGTAGGTAATAACAGACCATCAGTAGGTAATAACAGACCATCTGTAGGTAATAACAGACCATCTGTAGGTAATAACAGACCATCAGTAGGTAATAACAGGTCAACAGTAGGTAGTAACAGACCATCAGTATGTAATAACAGACCATCAGTAGGTAATAACAGACCATCAGTAGGTAATAGCAGACCATCAGTAGGTAATAACAGACCATCAGTAGGTAATAACAGACCATCAGTAGGTAATAACAGACCATCAGTAGGTAATAACAGACCATCAGTAGGTAATAACAGACCATCTGTAGGTAATAACAGACCATCTGTAGGTAATAACAGACCAACAGTAGGTAATAACAGACCAACAGTAGGTAATAACAGACCATCAGTAGGTAATAACAGACCATCAGTAGGTAATAACAGACCATCAGTAGGTAATAACAGACCATCTGTAGGTAATAACAGACCATCAGTAGGTAATAACAGACCATCTGTAGGTAATAACAGACCATCAGTAGGTAATAACAGACCATCAGTAGGTAATAACAGACCATCAGTAGGTAATAACATACCATCAGTAGGTAATAACAGACCATCAGTATGTAATAACAGACCATCAGTAGGTAATAACAGACCATCTGTAGGTAATAACAGACCAACAGTAGGTAATAACAGACCATCAGTAGGTAATAACAGACCATCAGTAGGTAATAACAGACCATCAGTAGGTAATAACAGACCATCAGTAGGTAATAACAGACCATCAGTATGTAATAACAGACCATCAGTAGGTAATAACAGACCATCAGTAGGTAATAACAGACCATCAGTATGTAATAACAGACCATCAGTAGGTAATAACAGACCATCAGTAGGTAATAACAGACCATCAGTAGGTAATAGCAGACCATCAGTAGGTAATAACAGACCATCAGTAGGTAATAGCAGGTCAACAGTAGGTAATAACAGACCATCAGTAGGTAATAACAGACCATCAGTAGGTAATAACAGACCATCAGTAGGTAATAACAGACCATCAGTAGGTAATAACAGACCATCTGTAGGTAATAACAGACCATCTGTAGGTAATAACAGACCATCAGTAGGTAATAACAGACCATCAGTAGGTAATAACAGACCATCAGTAGGTAATAACAGACCATCAGTAGGTAATAACAGACCATCAGTAGGTAATAACAGACCATCTGTAGGTAATAGCAGACCATCAGTAGGTAATAACATACCATCAGTAGGTAATAGCAGGTCAACAGTAGTTAATAACAGACCATCAGTAGGTAATAATAGACCATCAGTAGGTAATAACAGACCATCAGTAGGTAATAACAGACCATCAGTAGGTAATAACAGACCATCAGTAGGTAATAACAGACCATCAGTAGGTAATAACAGACCATCAGTAGGTAATAACAGACCATCTGTAGGTAATAACAGACCATCAGTAGGTAATAACAGACCATCAGTAGGTAATAACAGACCATCAGTAGGTAATAACATACCATCAGTAGGTAATAGCAGGTCAACAGTAGTTAATAACAGACCATCAGTAGGTAATAATAGACCATCAGTAGGTAATAACAGGTCAACAGTAATAGACCATGAGTAGATAATATCAGATCAATAGACCATCAGTCAGCCCATATTGACGCTCTGACACACAAACAACTATTCTGCTTCTGTTGACACTGTCTGTTCTTCACACACCTGGTATGTGTCCTGCTCCATGAGGGTTGAGATGACAGCCCAGTGTCTGTCATCTGGTGTGTGTCCTGCTACATGAGGGTTGATAAGGCTGTAATTAAAGTCTAGTGCCTCTTCTGTTACTATAGTGATGTCTCAAATGGTACCCTGTTCCCTGAGCCCTATTCCCTATATAGAACACTACTGTTGACCAGAGCTCTATTCCCTATATAGTACACTACTGTTGACCAGAGCCCTATTCCTATATAGAACACTACTGTTGACCTGAGCCCTATTCCCTATATAGAACACTACTGTTGACCAGAGCCCTATTCCCTATATAGAACACTACTGTTGACCAGAGCCCTATTCCCTATATAGAACACTACTGTTGACCAGAGCCCTATTCCCTATATAGAGCACTACTGTTGACCAGAGCCCTATTCCCTATATAGAGCACTACTGTTGACCAGAGCCCTATTCCCTATATAGAACACTACTGTTGACCAGGGCCCTATTCCCTATATAGAGCACTACTGTTGACCAGAGCCCTATTCCCTATATAGAACACTACTGTTGACCAGAGCCCTATTCCCTATATAGAACACTACTGTTGACCAGAGCCCTATTCCCTATATAGAACACTACTGTTGACCTGAGCCCTATTCCCTATATAGAACACTACTGTTGATCAGAGCCCTATTCCCTATATAGAACACTACTGTTGACCAGAGCCCTATTCCCTATATAGAACACTACTGTTGACCAGAGCCCTATTCCCTATATAGAACACTACTGATGACCAGGGCCCTATTCACTATATAGTACACTACTGTTGACCAGAGCCCTATTCCCTATATAGAACACTACTGTTGACCAGGGCCCTATTCCCTATATAGAACACTACTGTTGACCAGAGCCCTATTCCCTATATAGAACACTACTGTTGACCAGAGCCCTATTCCCTATATAGAACACTAATGTTGATCAGAGCACAGTAGGGCACTACATAGGGAATAGGGTGCCCTTTGAAACACAGCCTGTTTTATTATCCTGCCCAGATCTGTCCAGGTTCTGTAATAACAATGAGTCCTGTTTTACCTTCCTGGTATATAATGATTACATACTGGAGGAGCTGTGGGTTGTGCTGTCCATGGTGCTGAATCGAGCCTTGATTCTGGTAGCAGCTACTGTCAATACTGTAGGAGCTGTTAGTAGTGCTGTCCATGGTGCTGAATGGATACATTTATGTTAGAATCATATGGGTCTATTAGAATCCTATGGATCCATAGAGAGTCTGTTTGAATCATATGGGTTCATAGAGAGTCTGTTTGAATCCTATGGGTCCATAGAGAGTCTATTAGAATCCTATGGATCCATAGAGTCTGTTAGAATCATATGGGTCCATAGAGAGTTTATTAGAATATTATGGATCCATAGAGTGTTTATTACAATAATATCTGTCTATAGAGTGTCTATTAGAATCATATGGGTCTATAGAGGGTCTGTTAGGATTCCATGGGTCCGTAGAGTGTTTGTGTGTGTGCATCTCTACAGTATATGTGTATGTTATTTAGATTGGTCCAGGTTTGTATTCCAGGGCTTGGATGTTATGTTGGCAAGGCCTTGCTTTTTGTTCACTGTGAAATTAAATTGTAAAAAAAATGCTCCATAGAATTTACACTGATTGTATGTCATTTTATTTGATAAGCTAACCGTGATTAAAGGCATTCAGGGAAATATAGGCCCTTGACTTGTTTATCCAAACACAGCAGTTGGCTTTGTGTGTTCTGTATTCTAATCTACATTCAATTGTTGTCTCTGCAGATTGACTGTCAGCCTCACTTTTTAATTTATTCTGTAATGTTGTCTCTGCAGATTGTCTTGTTTAATTTATTCTGTAATGTAGTCTCTGCAGATTGACTCTGTCTTGTTTAATTTATTCTGTAATGTTGTCTCTGCAGATTGACTCTGTCTCGCTTTTTAATATATTCTGTAATGTTGTCTCTGCAGATTGACTCTGTCTCGCTTTTTAATATATTCTGTAATGTTGTCTCTGCAGATTGACTCTGTCTCGCTTTTTAATATATTCTGTAATGTTGTCTCTGCAGATTGACTGTCTCGTTTAATTTATTCTGTAATGTTGTCTCTGTAGATTGACTGTCTCGTTGAATTTATTCTGTAATGTTGTCTCTGCAGATTGACTGTCTCGTTGAATTTATTCTGTAATGTTGTCTCTGCAGATTGATAGTCTCGTTTAATTTATTCTGAATGTTGTCTCTGCAGATTGTCTGTCTCGTTTAATTTATTCTGTAATGTTGTCTTTGCAGATTGACTGTCTCGTTTAATTTATTCTGTAATGTTGTCTCTGCAGATTGACTGTCTCGTTTAATTTATTCTGTAATGTTGTCTCTGCATATTGACTGTCTTGTTTAATTTATTCTGTAATGTTGTCTCTGCAGATTGACTGTCTCGTTTAATTTATTCTGTAATGTAGTCTCTGTAGATTGACTGTCTCGTTTAATTTATTCTGTAATGTTGTCTCTGTAGATTGACTCTGTCTTGTTTAATTTATTCTGTAGTGTTGTCTCTGCAGATTGACTGTCTCGTTTAATTTATTCTGTAATGTAGTCTCTGCAGATTGATTGTCTCGTTTAATTTATTCTGTAATGTTGTCTCTGTAGATTGACTCTGTCTCGTTTAATTTATTCTGTAATGTAGTCTCTGCAGATTGACTGTCTCGTTTAATTTATTCTGTAATGTTGTCTCTGTAGATTGACTCTGTCTCGTTTAATTTATTCTGTAATGTTGTCTCTGCAGATTGACTGTCTCGCTTTTTAATTTATTCTGTAATGTTGTCTCTGCAGATTGACTCTGTCTCGATTTTTAATTTATTCTGTAATGTTGTCTCTGCAGATTGACTGTCTCGCTTTTTAATTTATTCTGTAATGTTGTCTCTGCAGATTGACTGTCAGACTTGCTTTTTAATTTATTCTGTAATGTTGTCTCTGCAGATTGACTGTCTCGTTTAATGTAATCTGTAATGTAGTCTCTGCAGATTGACCCTGTCTTGTTTAATTTATTCTGTAATGTTGTCTCTGTAGATTGACTCTGTCTTGTTTAATTTATTCTGTAATGTTGTCTCTGTAGATTGACTCCGTCTTGTTTAATTTATTCTGTAATGTTGTCTCTGTAGATTGACTCCGTCTTGTTTAAGTTATTCTGTAATGTTGTCTCTGCAGATTGACTGTCTCGTTTAATGTAATCTGTAATGTAGTCTCTGCAGATTGACCCTGTCTTGTTTAATTTATTCTGTAATGTTGTCTCTGTAGATTGACTCTGTCTTGTTTAATTTATTCTGTAATGTTGTCTCTGTAGATTGACTCCGTCTTGTTTAATTTATTCTGTAATGTTGTCTCTGTAGATTGACTCCGTCTTGTTTAATTTATTCTGTAATGTTGTCTCTGCAGATTGACTCTGTCTCGTTTAATTTATTCTGTAATGTAGTCTCTGCAGATTGACTGTCTCGATTTTTAATTTATTCTGTAATGTTGTCTCTGTAGATTGACTCTGTCTTGTTTAATTTATTCTGTAATGTTGTCTCTGCAGATTGACTCTCAGACTTGCTTTTTAATTTATTCTGTAATGTTGTCTCTGCAGATTGACTCTGTCTCGATTTTTAATTTATTCTGTAATGTTGTCTCTGTAGATTGACTCTGTCTTGTTTAATTTATTCTGTAATGTTGTCTCTGTAGATTGACTCCGTCTTGTTTAATTTATTCTGTAATGTTGTCTCTGTAGATTGACTCCGTCTTGTTTAATTTATTCTGTAATGTTGTCTCTGTAGATTGACTCTGTCTTGTTTAATTTATTCTGTAATGTTGTCTCTGTAGATTGACTCCGTCTTGTTTAATTTATTCTGTAATGTTGTCTCTGTAGATTGACTCCGTCTTGTTTAATTTATTCTGTAATGTTGTCTCTGTAGATTGACTCCGTCTTGTTTAATTTATTCTGTAATGTTGTCTCTGTAGATTGACTCCGTCTTGTTTAATTTATTCTGTAATGTTGTCTCTGTAGATTGACTCTGTCTTGTTTAATTTATTCTGTAATGTTGTCTCTGTAGATTGACTCCGTCTTGTTTAATTTATTCTGTAATGTTGTCTCTGTAGATTGACTCTGTCTTGTTTAATTTATTCTGTAATGTTGTCTCTGTAGATTGACTCCGTCTTGTTTAATTTATTCTGTAATGTTGTCTCTGTAGATTGACTCCGTCTTGTTTAATTTATTCTGTAATGTTGTCTCTGTAGATTGACTCTGTCTTGTTTAATTTATTCTGTAATGTTGTCTCTGTAGATTGACTCCGTCTTGTTTAATTTATTCTGTAATGTTGTCTCTGTAGATTGACTCCGTCTTGTTTAATTTATTCTGTAATGTTGTCTCTGTAGATTGACTCCGTCTTGTTTAATTTATTCTGTAATGTTGTCTCTGTAGATTGACTCCGTCTTGTTTAATTTATTCTGTAATGTTGTCTCTGTAGATTGACTCTGTCTTGTTTAATTTATTCTGTAATGTTGTCTCTGTAGATTGACTCCGTCTTGTTTAATTTATTCTGTAATGTTGTCTCTGTAGATTGACTCTGTCTTGTTTAATTTATTCTGTAATGTTGTCTCTGTAGATTGACTCCGTCTTGTTTAATTTATTCTGTAATGTTGTCTCTGTAGATTGACTCCGTCTTGTTTAATTTATTCTGTAATGTTGTCTCTGTAGATTGACTCTGTCTTGTTTAATTTATTCTGTAATGTTGTCTCTGTAGATTGACTCCGTCTTGTTTAATTTATTCTGTAATGTTGTCTCTGTAGATTGACTCCGTCTTGTTTAATTTATTCTGTAATGTTGTCTCTGTAGATTGACTCTGTCTTGTTTAATTTATTCTGTAATGTTGTCTCTGTAGATTGACTCCGTCTTGTTTAATTTATTCTGTAATGTTGTCTCTGTAGATTGACTCCGTCTTGTTTAATTTATTCTGTAATGTTGTCTCTGTAGATTGACTCTGTCTTGTTTAATTTATTCTGTAATGTTGTCTCTGTAGATTGACTCCGTCTTGTTTAATTTATTCTGTAATGTAGTCTCTGTAGATTGACTCTGTCTTGTTTAATTTATTCTGTAATGTTGTCTCTGTAGATTGACTCCGTCTTGTTTAATTTATTCTGTAATGTTGTCTCTGTAGATTGACTCCGTCTTGTTTAATTTATTCTGTAATGTTGTCTCTGTAGATTGACTCCGTCTTGTTTAATTTATTCTGTAATGTAGTCTCTGTAGATTGACTCCGTCTTGTTTAATTTATTCTGTAATGTTGTCTCTGTAGATTGACTCTGTCTTGTTTAATTTATTCTGTAATGTTGTCTCTGTAGATTGACTCCGTCTTGTTTAATTTATTCTGTAATGTTGTCTCTGTAGATTGACTCTGTCTTGTTTAATTTATTCTGTAATGTTGTCTCTGTAGATTGACTCTGTCTTGTTTAATTTATTCTGTAATGTTGTCTCTGTAGATTGACTCCGTCTTGTTTAATTTATTCTGTAATGTTGTCTCTGTAGATTGACTCTGTCTTGTTTAATTTATTCTGTAATGTTGTCTCTGTAGATTGACTCCGTCTTGTTTAATTTATTCTGTAATGTTGTCTCTGTAGATTGACTCCGTCTTGTTTAATTTATTCTGTAATGTTGTCTCTGTAGATTGACTCCGTCTTGTTTAATTTATTCTGTAATGTTGTCTCTGTAGATTGACTCCGTCTTGTTTAATTTATTCTGTAATGTTGTCTCTGTAGATTGACTCCGTCTTGTTTAATTTATTCTGTAATGTTGTCTCTGTAGATTGACTCCGTCTTGTTTAATTTATTCTGTAATGTTGTCTCTGTAGATTGACTCCGTCTTGTTTAATTTATTCTGTAATGTTGTCTCTGTAGATTGACTCCGTCTTGTTTAATTTATTCTGTAATGTTGTCTCTGTAGATTGACTCCGTCTTGTTTAATTTATTCTGTAATGTTGTCTCTGTAGATTGACTCCGTCTTGTTTAATTTATTCTGTAATGTTGTCTCTGTAGATTGACTCCGTCTTGTTTAATTTATTCTGTAATGTTGTCTCTGTAGATTGACTCCGTCTTGTTTAATTTATTCTGTAATGTTGTCTCTGTAGATTGACTCCGTCTTGTTTAATTTATTCTGTAATGTTGTCTCTGTAGATTGACTCCGTCTTGTTTAATTTATTCTGTAATGTTGTCTCTGTAGATTGACTCCGTCTTGTTTAATTTATTCTGTAATGTTGTCTCTGTAGATTGACTCCGTCTTGTTTAATTTATTCTGTAATGTTGTCTCTGTAGATTGACTCTGTCTTGTTTAATTTATTCTGTAATGTTGTCTCTGTAGATTGACTCCGTCTTGTTTAATTTATTCTGTAATGTTGTCTCTGTAGATTGACTCCGTCTTGTTTAATTTATTCTGTAATGTTGTCTCTGTAGATTGACTCCGTCTTGTTTAATTTATTCTGTAATGTTGTCTCTGTAGATTGACTCCGTCTTGTTTAATTTATTCTGTAATGTTGTCTCTGTAGATTGACTCCGTCTTGTTTAATTTATTCTGTAATGTTGTCTCTGTAGATTGACTCCGTCTTGTTTAATTTATTCTGTAATGTTGTCTCTGTAGATTGACTCCGTCTTGTTTAATTTATTCTGTAATGTTGTCTCTGTAGATTGACTCCGTCTTGTTTAATTTATTCTGTAATGTTGTCTCTGTAGATTGACTCCGTCTTGTTTAATTTATTCTGTAATGTTGTCTCTGTAGATTGACTCCGTCTTGTTTAATTTATTCTGTAATGTTGTCTCTGTAGATTGACTCCGTCTTGTTTAATTTATTCTGTAATGTTGTCTCTGTAGATTGACTCCGTCTTGTTTAATTTATTCTGTAATGTTGTCTCTGTAGATTGACTCCGTCTTGTTTAATTTATTCTGTAATGTTGTCTCTGTAGATTGACTCCGTCTTGTTTAATTTATTCTGTAATGTTGTCTCTGTAGATTGACTCCGTCTTGTTTAATTTATTCTGTAATGTTGTCTCTGTAGATTGACTCTGTCTTGTTTAATTTATTCTGTAATGTTGTCTCTGTAGATTGACTCCGTCTTGTTTAATTTATTCTGTAATGTTGTCTCTGTAGATTGACTCCGTCTTGTTTAATTTATTCTGTAATGTTGTCTCTGTAGATTGACTCTGTCTTGTTTAATTTATTCTGTAATGTTGTCTCTGTAGATTGACTCCGTCTTGTTTAATTTATTCTGTAATGTTGTCTCTGTAGATTGACTCCGTCTTGTTTAATTTATTCTGTAATGTTGTCTCTGTAGATTGACTCCGTCTTGTTTAATTTATTCTGTAATGTTGTCTCTGTAGATTGACTCCGTCTTGTTTAATTTATTCTGTAATGTTGTCTCTGTAGATTGACTCCGTCTTGTTTAATTTATTCTGTAATGTTGTCTCTGTAGATTGACTCCGTCTTGTTTAATTTATTCTGTAATGTTGTCTCTGTAGATTGACTCCGTCTTGTTTAATTTATTCTGTAATGTTGTCTCTGTAGATTGACTCCGTCTTGTTTAATTTATTCTGTAATGTTGTCTCTGTAGATTGACTCCGTCTTGTTTAATTTATTCTGTAATGTTGTCTCTGTAGATTGACTCCGTCTTGTTTAATTTATTCTGTAATGTTGTCTCTGTAGATTGACTCCGTCTTGTTTAATTTATTCTGTAATGTTGTCTCTGTAGATTGACTCCGTCTTGTTTAATTTATTCTGTAATGTTGTCTCTGTAGATTGACTCCGTCTTGTTTAATTTATTCTGTAATGTTGTCTCTGTAGATTGACTCCGTCTTGTTTAATTTATTCTGTAATGTTGTCTCTGTAGATTGACTCTGTCTTGTTTAATTTATTCTGTAATGTTGTCTCTGTAGATTGACTCCGTCTTGTTTAATTTATTCTGTAATGTTGTCTCTGTAGATTGACTCTGTCTTGTTTAATTTATTCTGTAATGTAGTCTCTGCAGATTGACTGTCAGACTTGCTTTTTAATTTATTCTGTAATGTTGTCTCTGTAGATTGACTCCGTCTTGTTTAATTTATTCTGTAATGTTGTCTCTGTAGATTGACTCCGTCTTGTTTAATTTATTCTGTAATGTTGTCTCTGTAGATTGACTCCGTCTTGTTTAATTTATTCTGTAATGTTGTCTCTGTAGATTGACTCCGTCTTGTTTAATTTATTCTGTAATGTTGTCTCTGTAGATTGACTCCGTCTTGTTTAATTTATTCTGTAATGTTGTCTCTGTAGATTGACTCCGTCTTGTTTAATTTATTCTGTAATGTTGTCTCTGTAGATTGACTCCGTCTTGTTTAATTTATTCTGTAATGTTGTCTCTGTAGATTGACTCCGTCTTGTTTAATTTATTCTGTAATGTTGTCTCTGTAGATTGACTCCGTCTTGTTTAATTTATTCTGTAATGTTGTCTCTGTAGATTGACTCCGTCTTGTTTAATTTATTCTGTAATGTTGTCTCTGTAGATTGACTCCGTCTTGTTTAATTTATTCTGTAATGTTGTCTCTGTAGATTGACTCCGTCTTGTTTAATTTATTCTGTAATGTTGTCTCTGTAGATTGACTCTGTCTTGTTTAATTTATTCTGTAATGTTGTCTCTGTAGATTGACTCCTGTAGATTGACTCCGTCTTGTTTAATTTATTCTGTAATGTTGTCTCTGTAGATTGACTCTGTCTTGTTTAATTTATTCTGTAATGTTGTCTCTGTAGATTGACTCTGTCTTGTTTAATTTATTCTGTAATGTTGTCTCTGTAGATTGACTCCGTCTTGTTTAATTTATTCTGTAATGTTGTCTCTGTAGATTGACTCCGTCTTGTTTAATTTATTCTGTAATGTTGTCTCTGTAGATTGACTCCGTCTTGTTTAATTTATTCTGTAATGTTGTCTCTGTAGATTGACTCCGTCTTGTTTAATTTATTCTGTAATGTTGTCTCTGTAGATTGACTCCGTCTTGTTTAATTTATTCTGTAATGTAGTCTCTGCAGATTGACTGTCAGACTTGCTTTTTAATTTATTCTGTAATGTTGGCTCTGCAGATTGACTCCGTCTTGTTTAATTTATTCTGTAATGTTGTCTCTGTAGATTGACTCCGTCTTGTTTAATTTATTCTGTAATGTTGTCTCTGTAGATTGACTCCGTCTTGTTTAATTTATTCTGTAATGTTGTCTCTGTAGATTGACTCCGTCTTGTTTAATTTATTCTGTAATGTTGTCTCTGTAGATTGACTCCGTCTTGTTTAATTTATTCTGTAATGTTGTCTCTGTAGATTGACTCTGTCTTGTTTAATTTATTCTGTAATGTTGTCTCTGTAGATTGACTCCGTCTTGTTTAATTTATTCTGTAATGTTGTCTCTGTAGATTGACTCCGTCTTGTTTAATTTATTCTGTAATGTTGTCTCTGCAGATTGACTGTCTCGTTTAATTTATTCTGTAATGTTGTCTCTGTAGATTGACTCCGTCTTGTTTAATTTATTCTGTAATGTTGTCTCTGTAGATTGACTCTGTCTTGTTTAATTTATTCTGTAATGTTGTCTCTGTAGATTGACTCCGTCTTGTTTAATTTATTCTGTAATGTTGTCTCTGTAGATTGACTCCGTCTTGTTTAATTTATTCTGTAATGTAGTCTCTGCAGATTGACTCCGTCTTGTTTAATTTATTCTGTAATGTTGTCTCTGTAGATTGACTCCGTCTTGTTTAATTTATTCTGTAATGTTGTCTCTGTAGATTGACTCCGTCTTGTTTAATTTATTCTGTAATGTTGTCTCTGTAGATTGACTCCGTCTTGTTTAATTTATTCTGTAATGTTGTCTCTGTAGATTGACTCCGTCTTGTTTAATTTATTCTGTAATGTTGTCTCTGTAGATTGACTCCGTCTTGTTTAATTTATTCTGTAATGTTGTCTCTGTAGATTGACTCCGTCTTGTTTAATTTATTCTGTAATGTTGTCTCTGTAGATTGACTCCGTCTTGTTTAATTTATTCTGTAATGTTGTCTCTGTAGATTGACTCCGTCTTGTTTAATTTATTCTGTAATGTTGTCTCTGTAGATTGACTCCGTCTTGTTTAATTTATTCTGTAATGTTGTCTCTGTAGATTGACTCCGTCTTGTTTAATTTATTCTGTAATGTTGTCTCTGTAGATTGACTCCGTCTTGTTTAATTTATTCTGTAATGTTGTCTCTGTAGATTGACTCCGTCTTGTTTAATTTATTCTGTAATGTTGTCTCTGTAGATTGACTCCGTCTTGTTTAATTTATTCTGTAATGTTGTCTCTGTAGATTGACTCCGTCTTGTTTAATTTATTCTGTAATGTTGTCTCTGTAGATTGACTCCGTCTTGTTTAATTTATTCTGTAATGTTGTCTCTGTAGATTGACTCCGTCTTGTTTAATTTATTCTGTAATGTTGTCTCTGTAGATTGACTCTGTCTTGTTTAATTTATTCTGTAATGTTGTCTCTGTAGATTGACTCCGTCTTGTTTAATTTATTCTGTAATGTTGTCTCTGTAGATTGACTCCGTCTTGTTTAATTTATTCTGTAATGTTGTCTCTGTAGATTGACTCTGTCTTGTTTAATTTATTCTGTAATGTTGTCTCTGTAGATTGACTCCGTCTTGTTTAATTTATTCTGTAATGTTGTCTCTGTAGATTGACTCCGTCTTGTTTAATTTATTCTGTAATGTTGTCTCTGTAGATTGACTCCGTCTTGTTTAATTTATTCTGTAATGTTGTCTCTGTAGATTGACTCCGTCTTGTTTAATTTATTCTGTAATGTTGTCTCTGTAGATTGACTCCGTCTTGTTTAATTTATTCTGTAATGTTGTCTCTGTAGATTGACTCCGTCTTGTTTAATTTATTCTGTAATGTTGTCTCTGTAGATTGACTCCGTCTTGTTTAATTTATTCTGTAATGTTGTCTCTGTAGATTGACTCCGTCTTGTTTAATTTATTCTGTAATGTTGTCTCTGTAGATTGACTCCGTCTTGTTTAATTTATTCTGTAATGTTGTCTCTGTAGATTGACTCCGTCTTGTTTAATTTATTCTGTAATGTTGTCTCTGTAGATTGACTCCGTCTTGTTTAATTTATTCTGTAATGTTGTCTCTGTAGATTGACTCCGTCTTGTTTAATTTATTCTGTAATGTTGTCTCTGTAGATTGACTCCGTCTTGTTTAATTTATTCTGTAATGTTGTCTCTGTAGATTGACTCCGTCTTGTTTAATTTATTCTGTAATGTTGTCTCTGTAGATTGACTCTGTCTTGTTTAATTTATTCTGTAATGTTGTCTCTGTAGATTGACTCCGTCTTGTTTAATTTATTCTGTAATGTTGTCTCTGTAGATTGACTCTGTCTTGTTTAATTTATTCTGTAATGTGTCTCTGCAGATTGACTGTCAGACTTGCTTTTTAATTTATTCTGTAATGTTGTCTCTGTAGATTGACTCCGTCTTGTTTAATTTATTCTGTAATGTTGTCTCTGTAGATTGACTCCGTCTTGTTTAATTTATTCTGTAATGTTGTCTCTGTAGATTGACTCCGTCTTGTTTAATTTATTCTGTAATGTTGTCTCTGTAGATTGACTCCGTCTTGTTTAATTTATTCTGTAATGTTGTCTCTGTAGATTGACTCCGTCTTGTTTAATTTATTCTGTAATGTTGTCTCTGTAGATTGACTCCGTCTTGTTTAATTTATTCTGTAATGTTGTCTCTGTAGATTGACTCCGTCTTGTTTAATTTATTCTGTAATGTTGTCTCTGTAGATTGACTCCGTCTTGTTTAATTTATTCTGTAATGTTGTCTCTGTAGATTGACTCCGTCTTGTTTAATTTATTCTGTAATGTTGTCTCTGTAGATTGACTCCGTCTTGTTTAATTTATTCTGTAATGTTGTCTCTGTAGATTGACTCCGTCTTGTTTAATTTATTCTGTAATGTTGTCTCTGTAGATTGACTCCGTCTTGTTTAATTTATTCTGTAATGTTGTCTCTGTAGATTGACTCTGTCTTGTTTAATTTATTCTGTAATGTTGTCTCTGTAGATTGACTCCGTCTTGTTTAATTTATTCTGTAATGTTGTCTCTGTAGATTGACTCTGTCTTGTTTAATTTATTCTGTAATGTTGTCTCTGTAGATTGACTCTGTCTTGTTTAATTTATTCTGTAATGTTGTCTCTGTAGATTGACTCCGTCTTGTTTAATTTATTCTGTAATGTTGTCTCTGTAGATTGACTCCGTCTTGTTTAATTTATTCTGTAATGTTGTCTCTGTAGATTGACTCCGTCTTGTTTAATTTATTCTGTAATGTTGTCTCTGTAGATTGACTCCGTCTTGTTTAATTTATTCTGTAATGTTGTCTCTGTAGATTGACTCCGTCTTGTTTAATTTATTCTGTAATGTAGTCTCTGCAGATTGACTGTCAGACTTGCTTTTTAATTTATTCTGTAATGTTGGCTCTGCAGATTGACTCCGTCTTGTTTAATTTATTCTGTAATGTTGTCTCTGTAGATTGACTCCGTCTTGTTTAATTTATTCTGTAATGTTGTCTCTGTAGATTGACTCCGTCTTGTTTAATTTATTCTGTAATGTTGTCTCTGTAGATTGACTCCGTCTTGTTTAATTTATTCTGTAATGTTGTCTCTGTAGATTGACTCCGTCTTGTTTAATTTATTCTGTAATGTTGTCTCTGTAGATTGACTCTGTCTTGTTTAATTTATTCTGTAATGTTGTCTCTGTAGATTGACTCCGTCTTGTTTAATTTATTCTGTAATGTTGTCTCTGTAGATTGACTCCGTCTTGTTTAATTTATTCTGTAATGTTGTCTCTGCAGATTGACTGTCTCGTTTAATTTATTCTGTAATGTTGTCTCTGTAGATTGACTCCGTCTTGTTTAATTTATTCTGTAATGTTGTCTCTGTAGATTGACTCTGTCTTGTTTAATTTATTCTGTAATGTTGTCTCTGTAGATTGACTCCGTCTTGTTTAATTTATTCTGTAATGTTGTCTCTGTAGATTGACTCCGTCTTGTTTAATTTATTCTGTAATGTAGTCTCTGCAGATTGACTCCGTCTTGTTTAATTTATTCTGTAATGTTGTCTCTGTAGATTGACTCCGTCTTGTTTAATTTATTCTGTAATGTTGTCTCTGTAGATTGACTCCGTCTTGTTTAATTTATTCTGTAATGTTGTCTCTGTAGATTGACTCTGTCTTGTTTAATTTATTCTGTAATGTTGTCTCTGTAGATTGACTCCGTCTTGTTTAATTTATTCTGTAATGTTGTCTCTGTAGATTGACTCCGTCTTGTTTAATTTATTCTGTAATGTTGTCTCTGTAGATTGACTCCGTCTTGTTTAATTTATTCTGTAATGTTGTCTCTGCAGATTGACTGTCTCGTTTAATTTATTCTGTAATGTTGTCTCTGTAGATTGACTCCGTCTTGTTTAATTTATTCTGTAATGTTGTCTCTGTAGATTGACTCTGTCTTGTTTAATTTATTCTGTAATGTTGTCTCTGTAGATTGACTCCGTCTTGTTTAATTTATTCTGTAATGTTGTCTCTGTAGATTGACTCCGTCTTGTTTAATTTATTCTGTAATGTAGTCTCTGCAGATTGACTCCGTCTTGTTTAATTTATTCTGTAATGTTGTCTCTGTAGATTGACTCCGTCTTGTTTAATTTATTCTGTAATGTTGTCTCTGTAGATTGACTCCGTCTTGTTTAATTTATTCTGTAATGTTGTCTCTGTAGATTGACTCCGTCTTGTTTAATTTATTCTGTAATGTTGTCTCTGTAGATTGACTCCGTCTTGTTTAATTTATTCTGTAATGTTGTCTCTGCAGATTGACTGTCTCGTTTAATTTATTCTGTAATGTTGTCTCTGTAGATTGACTCCGTCTTGTTTAATTTATTCTGTAATGTTGTCTCTGTAGATTGACTCTGTCTTGTTTAATTTATTCTGTAATGTTGTCTCTGTAGATTGACTCCGTCTTGTTTAATTTATTCTGTAATGTTGTCTCTGTAGATTGACTCCGTCTTGTTTAATTTATTCTGTAATGTAGTCTCTGCAGATTGACTCCGTCTTGTTTAATTTATTCTGTAATGTTGTCTCTGTAGATTGACTCCGTCTTGTTTAATTTATTCTGTAATGTTGTCTCTGTAGATTGACTCCGTCTTGTTTAATTTATTCTGTAATGTAGTCTCTGCAGATTGACTCCGTCTTGTTTAATTTATTCTGTAATGTTGTCTCTGTAGATTGACTCCGTCTTGTTTAATTTATTCTGTAATGTTGTCTCTGTAGATTGACTCCGTCTTGTTTAATTTATTCTGTAATGTAGTCTCTGTAGATTGACTCCGTCTTGTTTAATTTATTCTGTAATGTAGTCTCTGTAGATTGACTCCGTCTTGTTTAATTTATTCTGTAATGTTGTCTCTGTAGATTGACTCCGTCTTGTTTAATTTATTCTGTAATGTTGTCTCTGTAGATTGACTCCGTCTTGTTTAATTTATTCTGTAATGTAGTCTCTGCAGATTGACTCCGTCTTGTTTAATTTATTCTGTAATGTTGTCTCTGTAGATTGACTCCGTCTTGTTTAATTTATTCTGTAATGTAGTCTCTGCAGATTGACTCCGTCTTGTTTAATTTATTCTGTAATGTAGTCTCTGTAGATTGACTCTGTCTTGTTTAATTTATTCTGTAATGTTGTCTCTGTAGATTGACTCTGTCTTGTTTCATTTATTCTGTAATGTAGTCTCTGCAGATTGACTCTCAGACTTGCTTTCCACTTTATTCCGTCTGGTCCTTTAGAAATGGATTGGATTGGGGAGCGGTGAACATAAACTGGTAGGAGATTTGCTGCAGTAAGGAAAGGAGAGCAGTGGTGATGCTTCAGACTCACCTCTCCTTTTGATATGCATGTGACAATATACTGTACATGAGAAGGGACATTTATGTCAAGTTATTTAAATATGTTCTTTTTTCCGCTTACATGTTTTTGATACCAGCAGAAGCAGAATGTTGAGTTTGTTATGTTTTGTCTTGCAGAAGCAGAATGTTGAGTGTTTTATGTTTTGTCTTACAGAAGCAGAATGTTGAGTGTTTTGTCTTGCAGAAACAGAATGTTGACTGTTTTGTCTTGCAGAAACAGAATGTTGAGTGTTTTGTCTTGCAGAATGTTTTATGTTTTGTCTTGCAGTAGCAGAATGTTGAGTGTTTTATGTTTTGTCTTGAATAAGCAGAATGTTGAGTGTTTTATGTTTTGTCTTGAAGAAGCAGAATGTTGATTGTCTTGTTTTTTGTCTTGCAGAATGTTGAGTGTTTTATGTTTTGTCTTGCAGAAGCAGAATGTTGAGTGTTTTGTCTTGTAGAAGCAGAATGTTGAGTGTTATGTTTTGTCTTGCAGAATGTTTAGTGTTTTGTGTTGCAGAATGTTGAATGTTTTGTCTTACAGAAGCAGAATGTTGAGTGTTTTGTTTTGCAGAAATAGAATGTTGAGTGTTTTGTCTTGTAGAAGCAGAATGTTGAGTGTTTTATGTTTTGTCTTGCAGAATGTTGAGTGTTTTTGTGTTTTGTCTTGCAGAAACAGAATGTTGAGTGTTTTGTTTTGTCTTGTAGAAGCAGAATGTTGAGTGTTTTGATTTGTCTTGTAGAAGCAGAATGTTGAGTGTTTTGTTTTGTCTTGCAGGTTCTGACATTGTACAGTGGATGATCAAAAACCTGAACATTGATGATCAAGGTAAGATTTATTTGATGTTATTTACATTCAATGTGTCTGTTTTTGTTGTTGACGTATCATTGAAAATGTAAACAACTCAACTGTTCTTTAAATAATGTTTTGGTTTTCCTAATGAAGGATGTAAATGATTCAAACTCTACTTTCCTAGATAATCCAGAATGTTCCAACAGCCATTGAAATACATGATTTTGTTTCCTCTGAAATGCTACAGATTTTATTTTACACTCAATGCGATTTGATTTCAGTGCCATCACCTCAATAGTCTTGACTTTTTGTGTCAATAGTCCTGAATTGTTGTATCAATAGTCCTGACTTGTTGTATCAATAGTCTTGATTTGTTGTATCAATAGTCTTGACTTGTTGTATCAATAGTCCTGACTTGTTGTATCAATAGTCCTGACTTGTTGAATCAATGCCATTAGCACAATAGTCTTGATTTGTTGTATCAATAGTCTTGACTTGTTGTATCAATAGTCTTGACTTGTTGTATCAATAGTCTTGACTTGTTGTATCAATAGTCCTGACTTGTTGTATCAATAGTCCTGACTTGTTGTATCAATAGTCTTGACTTGTTGTATCAATAGTCTTGACTTGTGGTATCAATAGTATTGACTTGTGGTATCAATAGTCTTGACTTTTTGTATCAATGTCATTTGCTCAATAACTTTGACTTGTATCAAGAGTCTTGACTTGTGGTATCAATAGTCCTGACTTGTAACAATAGTCATGACTTGTGGTATCAATAGTATTGACTTGTGGTTTCAATAGTCTTGACTTTTTGTAACAATGTCATTTGCTCAATAACTTTGACTTGTATCAAGAGTCTTGACTTGTGGTATCAATAGTCCTGACTTGTTGTAACAATAGTCTTGACTTGTGGTATCAATAGTCCTGACTTGTTGTATCAATAGTCTTGACTTGTTGTATCAATAGTCCTGACTTGTTGTAACAATAGTCCTGACTTGTTGTATCAATAGTCCTGACTTGTGGTATCAATAGTCCTGACTAGTGGTATCAATAGTCCTGACTTGTTGTATCAATAGTCCTGACTTGTTGTATCAATAGTCCTGACTTGGGGTATCAATAGTCCTGACTTGGGGTATCAATAGTATTGACTTGGGGTATCAATAGTCCTGACTTGGGGTATCAATAGTCTTGACTTGGGGTATCAATAGTCCTGACTTGTTGTATCAATAGTCTTGACTTGTTGTAACAATAGTCCTGACTTGTTGTATCAATAGTCCTGACTAGTGGTATCAATAGTCTTGACTTTTTGTATCAATAGTCTTGACTTGTTGTATCAATAGTCCTGACTTGTTGTAACAATAGTCCTGACTTGTTGTATCAATAGTCCTGACTAGTGGTATCAATAGTCCTGACTTGTTGTATCAATAGTCCTGACTTGTTGTATCAATAGTCCTGACTTGTTGTAACAATAGTCCTGACTTGTTGTATCAATAGTCCTGACTAGTGGTATCAATAGTCCTGACTAGTGGTATCAATAGTCTTGACTTGTTGTATCAATAGTCTTGACTTGTTGTATCAATAGTATTGACTTGGGGTATCAATAGTATTGACTTGTGGTATCAATAGTCTTGACTTTTTGTATCAATAGTCCTGACTTGTTGTATCAATAGTCCTGACTTGTGGTATCAATAGTCCTGACTAGTGGTATCAATAGTCTTGACTTTTTGTATCAATAGTCTTGACTTGTTGTATCAATAGTCCTGACTTGTTGTAACAATAGTCATGACTTGTGGTATCAATAGTCCTGACTAGTGGTATCAATAGTCTTGACTTTTTGTATCAATAGTCCTGACTTGTTGTAACAATAGTCCTGACTTGTTGTATCAATAGTCCTGACTAGTGGTATCAATAGTCCTGACTTGTTGTATCAATAGTCCTGACTTGTGGTATCAATAGTCCTGACTAGTGGTATCAATAGTCCTGACTAGTGGTATCAATAGTCTTGACTTGTTGTATCAATAGTCTTGACTTGTTGTATCAATAGTATTGACTTGGGGTATCAATAGTATTGACTTGTGGTATCAATAGTCTTGACTTTTTGTATCAATGTAATTTGCTCAATAACTTTGACTTGTATCAATAGTCCTGACTTGTGGTATCAATAGTCCTGACTTTTTGTATCAATAGTCCTGACTTGTTGTAACAATAGTCCTGACTTGTGGTATCAATAGTCCTGACTTTTTGTATCAATAGTATTGACTTGTGGTATCAATAGTCTTGACTTTTTGTATCAATAGTCCTGACTTGTTGTAACAATAGTCATGACTTGTGGTATCAATAGTCTTGACTTTTTGTATCAATAGTCCTGACTTGTTGTAACAATAGTATTGACTTGTGGTATCAATAGTCTTGACTTTTTGTATCAATAGTCCTGACTTGTTGTAACAATAGTCATGACTTGTGGTATCAATAGTCCTGACTTGTGGTATCAATAGTATTGACTTGTGGTATCAATAGTCTTGACTTTTTGTATCAATAGTCCTGACTTGTTGTAACAATAGTCATGACTTGTGGTATCAATAGTATTGACTTTTTGTATCAATGTCATTTGCTCAATAACTTCGACTTGTAACAATAGTCATGACTTGTGGTATCAATAGTATTGATTTTTTGTATCAATGTCATTTGCTCAATAACTTCGACTTGTAACAATAGTCATGACTTGTGGTATCAATAGTATTGACTTTTTGTATCAATGTCATTTGCTCAATAACTTCGACTTGTATCAATAGTCCTGACTTGTGGTATCAATAGTCCTGACTTGTTGTATCAATAGTCTTGACTTGTTGTATCAATAGTCCTGACTTGTTGTATCAATAGTCCTTACTTGTTGTATCAATAGTCTTGACTTGTTGTATCAATAGTCTTGACTTGTTGTATCAATAGTCTTGACTTGTTGTATCAATAGTCTTGACTTGTGGTATCAATAGTCCTGACTTGTGGTATCAATAGTATTGACTTGTGGTATCAATAGTCTTGACTTTTTGTATCAATAGTCCTGACTTGTTGTAACAATAGTAATGACTTGTGGTATCAATAGTATTGACTTTTTGTATCAATGTAATTTGCTCAATAACTTTGACTTGTATCAATAGTCCTGACTTGTTGTATCAATAGTCCTGACTTGTTGTAACAATAGTCATGACTTGTGGTATCAATAGTATTGACTTTTTGTATCAATGTCATTTGCTCAATAACTTCGACTTGTATCAATAGTCCTGACTAGTGGTATCAATAGTCTTGACTTGTTGTATCAATAGTCTTGACTTGTTGTATCAATAGTATTGACTTGGGGTATCAATAGTATTGACTTGTGGTATCAATAGTCTTGACTTTTTGTATCAATGTAATTTGCTCAATAACTTTGACTTGTATCAATAGTCCTGACTTGTGGTATCAATAGTCCTGACTTGTTGTATCAATAGTCTTGACTTGTGGTATCAATAGTCTTGACTTTTTGTATCAATAGTATTGACTTGTGGTATCAATAGTCCTGACTTGTGGTATCAATAGTATTGACTTGTGGTATCAATAGTCTTGACTTTTTGTATCAATAGTCCTGACTTGTTGTAACAATAGTCATGACTTGTGGTATCAATAGTATTGACTTTTTGTATCAATGTCATTTGCTCAATAACTTCGACTTGTAACAATAGTCATGACTTGTGGTATCAATAGTATTGACTTTTTGTATCAATGTCATTTGCTCAATAACTTCGACTTGTAACAATAGTCATGACTTGTGGTATCAATAGTCCTGACTTGTTGTATCAATAGTCTTGACTTGTTGTATCAATAGTCCTGACTTGTGGTATCAATAGTCTTGACTTGTTGAAACAATAGTCCTGACTTGGGGTATCAATAGTCCTGACTTGTTGTATCAATAGTCCTGACTTGTTGTATCAATAGTCCTGACTTGTGGTATCAATAGTCTTGACTTGTTGAATCAATAGTCTTGACTTGTTGTATCAATAGTCTTGACTTGTGGTATCAATAGTCTTGACTTGTTGTATCAATAGTCTTGACTTGTTGTATCAATAGTCCTGACTTGTGGTATCAATAGTCCTGTCTTGTTGTATCAATAGTATTGACTTGTGGTATCAATAGTCTTGACTTGTTGTATCAATAGTATTGACTTGTGGTATCAATAGTCCTGACTTGTGGTATCAATAGTCTTGACTTTTTGTATCAATAGTCCTGACTTGTTGTAACAATAGTCATGACTTGTGGTATCAATAGTCATGACTTGTGGTATCAATAGTATTGACTTTTTGTATCAATGTAATTTGCTCAATAACTTTGACTTGTATCAATAGTCCTGACTTGTTGTATCAATAGTCCTGACTTGTTGTAACAATAGTCATGACTTGTGGTATCAATAGTATTGACTTTTTGTATCAATGTCATTTGCTCAATAACTTCGACTTGTATCAATAGTATTGACTTGTGGTATCAATAGTCTTGACTTTTTGTATCAATAGTCCTGACTTGTGGTATCAATAGTCCTGTCTTGTTGTATCAATAGTATTGACTTGTGGTATCAATAGTCTTGACTTGTTGTATCAATAGTCTTGACTTGTTGTATCAATAGTATTGACTTGTGGTATCAATAGTCCTGACTTGTGGTATCAATAGTCTTGACTTTTTGTATCAATAGTCCTGACTTGTTGTAACAATAGTCATGACTTGTGGTATCAATAGTCATGACTTGTGGTATCAATAGTATTGACTTTTTGTATCAATGTAATTTGCTCAATAACTTTGACTTGTATCAATAGTCCTGACTTGTTGTATCAATAGTCCTGACTTGTTGTAACAATAGTCATGACTTGTGGTATCAATAGTATTGACTTTTTGTATCAATGTCATTTGCTCAATAACTTCGACTTGTATCAATAGTATTGACTTGTGGTATCAATAGTCTTGACTTTTTGTATCAATGTCATTTGCTCAATAACTTCGACTTGTATCAATAGTCTTGACTTGTGGTATCAATATTCTTGATTTATGGTATCAATAGTCTTGACTTATGGTATCAATAGTCTTGTCTTATGGTATCAATAGTCTTGACGTGTTGAATCAATGTATTTTGCTCAATAGTCTTGACTTGTATCAATAGTCTTGACTTGTTGTATCAATAGTCTTGACTTGTATCAGTAGTCTTGACTTGTATCACTATTGTTACAACAAGGATTTGTTAAGCCACATTTTAGCGAGCGGTCGCATCTACACTTCGGTCCGCAGGTAGTATAACTTTTCATTACATTTCATTATAGTACAACGGTTTGATTTGTCTAATCTTAGCAATTTCTTCTTAGCTAGCTACATAGCCGTCTTTGTATCAAAGATAATTGCGTAATTATCGTATTTCGTCGTCCTAACGTAGTCTACACTGCTATCTGCCCAGCAGCTAGCTAATGTCCACCGTCTACCGAATACCAGCACTGTAGAAACTATTACACTCAACTGAACGACTTGATTAGTGTAGTGTTAGCTAGCTACATAGTTGTCTTTGCTGTCTTCGTATCCAAGATAATTGTGTAGTTTAGAGTGTGTAGACTTAGAGTGATTATCTTAATTTACAGAGGTTAGCTAGCCAGCTATTTGTCGTCCTTAACGTAGGAGATACTGCTAGCTAGCTAGCCAACAGCTAGCCAACGTCTACCGATTAGAACTTCAACAACCCGGTCAACATTCCGCTTCGCTCCACAGGTAGTATCACATTTTCATTTCACTTCATTACTGTACAACGGTTTGATTTGTTTGATCGTAGCTAGCTAGCTACATAGCCGTCTTTGTATCAAAGACAATTGTGTAGTCTAGAGCGATTTTCTAGGTTAGCTAGCCAGCTATTGTCGTTCTTTTAATGTAACGTAACATAATCAACACTGCTAGCTAGCCAGCTAGCCCCCGAATAGCAGCACTGTAGAAACTATTACACTCAACGGAACGACTTGATTAGTGTAGTGTCAACAACGCAGCCACTGCCAGCTAGCCTACAAAGTCAACAACGCAGCCACTGCCAGCTAGCCTACTCCAGCAGTACTGTATCATTTCAATCATTTTAGTCAATAAGATTCTTGCTACGTAAGCTTAACTTTCTGAACATTCGAGACGTGTAGTCCACTTGTCATTCCAATCTCCTTTGCATTAGCGTAGCCTCTTCTGTAGCCTGTCAACTATGTGCCTATCTATCCCTGTTCTCTCCTCTCTGCACAGACCATACAAACGCTCCACACCGTGTGGCCGCGGCCACCCTAATCTGGTGGTCCCAGCGCGCACGACCCACGTGGAGTTCCAGGTCTCCGGTAGCCTCTGGAACTGCCGATCTGCGGCCAACCATGCAGAGTTCATCTCAGCCTATGCCTCCCTCCAGTCCCTCGACTTCTTGGCACTGACGGAAACATGGATCACCACAGATAACACTGCTACTCCTACTGCTCTCTCATCGTCCGCCCACGTGTTCTCGCACACCCCGAGAGCTTCTGGTCAGCGGGGTGGTGGCACCGGGATCCTCATCTCTCCCAAGTGGTCATTCTCTCTTTCTCCCCTTACCCATCTGTCTATCGCCTCCTTTGAATTCCATGCTGTCACAGTTACCAGCCCTTTCAAGCTTAACATCCTTATCATTTATCGCCCTCCAGGTTCCCTCGGAGAGTTCATCAATGAGCTTGATGCCTTGATAAGCTCCTTTCCTGAGGACGGCTCACCTCTCACAGTCCTGGGCGACTTTAACCTCCCCACGTCTACCTTTGACTCATTCCTCTCTGCCTCATTCTTTCCACTCCTCTCCTCTTTTGACCTCACCCTCTCACCTTCCCCCCCTACTCACAAGGCAGGCAATACGCTCGACCTCATCTTTACTAGATGCTGTTCTTCCACTAACCACATTGCAACTCCCCTCCAAGTCTCCGACCACTACCTTGTATCCTTTTCCCTCTCGCTCTTATCCAACACTTCCCACACTGCCCCTACTCGGATGGTATCGCGCCGTCCCAACCTTCGCTCTCTCTCCCCCGCTACTCTCTGCTCTTCCATCCTATCATCTCTTCCCTCTGCTCAAACCTTCTCCAACCTATCTCCTGATTCTGCCTCCTCAACCCTCCTCTCTTCCCTTTCTGCATCCTTTGACTCTCTATGTCCCCTATCCTCCAGGCCGGCTCGGTCCTCCCCTCCCGCTCCGTGGCTCGACGACTCATTGCGAGCTCACAGAACAGGGCTCCGGGCAGCCGGCGGAAATGGAGGAAAACTCGCCGCCCCTGCGGACCTGGCATCCTTTCACTCCCTCCTCTCTACATTTTCCTCCTCTGTCTCTGCTGCTAAAGCCACTTTCTTCCACTCTAAATTCCAAGCATCTGCCTCTAACCCTAGGAAGCTCTTTGCCACCTTCTCCTCCCTCCTGAATCCCCCCCCCTCCTCCCTCTCTGCAGATGACTTCGTCAACCATTTTGAAAAGAAGGTCGACGACATCCGATCCTCATTTGCTAAGTCAAACGACACCGCTGGTTCTGCTCACACTGCCCTACCCTGTGCTCTGACCTCTTTCTCCCTCTCTCTCCAGATGAAATCTCGCTTCTTGTGACGGCCGGCCGCCCAACAACCTGCCCGCTTGACCCTATCCCTCCTCTCTTCTCCAGACCATTTCCGGAGACCTTCTCCCTTACCTCACCTCGCTCATCAACTCATCCCTGACCGCTGGCTACGTCCCTTCCGTCTTCAAGAGAGCGAGAGTTGCACCCCTTCTGAAAAAACCTACACTCGATCCCTCTGATGTCAACAACTACAGACCAGTATCCCTTCTTTCTTTTCTCTCCAAAACTCTTGAACGTGCCGTCCTTGGCCAGCTCTCCCGCTATCTCTCTCAGAATGACCTTCTTGATCGAAATCAGTCAGGTTTCAAGACTAGTCATTCAACTGAGACTGCTCTTCTCTGTATCACGGAGGCGCTCCGCACTGCTAAAGCTAACGCTCTCTCCTCTGCTCTCATCCTTCTAGACCTATCGGCTGCCTTCGATACTGTGAACCATCAGATCCTCCTCTCCACCCTCTCCGAGTTGGGCATCTCCGGCGCGGCCCACGCTTGGATTGCGTCCTACCTGACAGGTCGCTCCTACCAGGTGGCGTGGCGAGAATCTGTCTCCTCACCACGCGCTCTCACCACTGGTGTCCCCCAGGGCTCTGTTCTAGGCCCTCTCCTATTCTCGCTATACACCAAGTCACTTGGCTCTGTCATAACCTCACATGGTCTCTCCTATCATTGCTATGCAGACG
Source organism: Oncorhynchus masou masou (assembly GCF_036934945.1). Classification (NCBI taxonomy): domain Eukaryota; kingdom Metazoa; phylum Chordata; class Actinopteri; order Salmoniformes; family Salmonidae; genus Oncorhynchus; species Oncorhynchus masou. The sequence goes on from NW_027004531.1 coordinate 145,239, forward strand.
ACACACAATTAATCTTCTCCTTTCCCCCTTCTGATGACCAGGTGGCGAATCGCATCTCTGCATGTCTGGCAGACATATCGGTGTGGATGACGGATCACCACCTCAAGCTGAACCTCGGCAAGACGGAGCTGCTCTTCCTCCCGGGGAAGGACTGCCCGTTCCATGATCTCGCCATCACGGTTGACAACTCCATTGTGTCCTCCTCCCAGAGCGCTAAGAACCTTGGCGTGATCCTGGACAACACCCTGTCGTTCTCAACTAACATCAAGGCGGTGGCCCGTTCCTGTAGGTTCATGCTCTACAACATCCGCAGAGTACGACCCTGCCTCACACAGGAAGCGGCGCACTTGTCATCTCCCGTCTGGATTACTGCAACTCGCTGTTGGCTGGGCTCCCTGCCTGTGCCATTAAACCCCTACAACTCATCCAGAACGCCGCAGCCCGTCTGGTGTTCAACCTTCCCAAGTTCTCTCACGTCACCCCGCTCCTCCGCTCTCTCCACTGGCTTCCAGTTGAAGCTCGCATCCGCTACAAGACCATGGTGCTTGCCTACGGAGCTGTGAGGGGAACGGCACCGCAGTACCTCCAGGCTCTGATCAGGCCCTACACCCAAACAAGGGCACTGCGTTCATCCACCTCTGGCCTGCTCGCCTCCCTACCACTGAGGAAGTACAGTTCCCGCTCAGCCCAGTCAAAACTGTTCGCTGCTCTGGCCCCCCAATGGTGGAACAAACTCCCTCACGACGCCAGGACAGCGGAGTCAATCACCACCTTCCGGAGACACCTGAAACCCCACCTCTTTAAGGAATACCTAGGATAGGATAAAGTAATCCTTCTCACCCCCCCCTTAAATGATTTAGATGCACTATTGTAAAGTGGCTGTTCCACTGGATGTCATAAGGTGAATTCACCAATTTGTAAGTCGCTCTGGATAAGAGCGTCTGCCAAATGACTTAAATGTAAATGTAAATGTGTCAGTAGTCTTGACTTGTGCCAGTCGTCTTGACTTGTTGTATCAATAGTAGTGGATCAGTGCGTTTCTGAACACCCCTGATGGCCATGTCCTGCATTCTGGAGCTCAACATGGCCTTATAAAACCAGATTTTATGGAATAAAGTCAGACAGTATAAAACAACATTATGACACACAGGACGTTTTGGTTCTATTGTATAAATACAGCTGGGATGGAAACAGGACGTTTTGGTTCTATTGTATAAATACAGCTGGGATGGAAACAGGACGTTTTGGTTCTATTGTATAAATACAGCTGGGATGGAAACAGGACGTTTTGGTTCTATTGTATAAATACAGCTGGGATGGAAACAGGACGTTTTGGTTCTATTGTATAAATACAGCCGTGATGGAAACAGGACGTTTTGGTTCTATTGTATAAATACAGCTGTGATGGAAACAGGACGTTTTGGTTCTATTGTATAAATACAGCCGTGATGGAAACAGGACGTTTTGGTTCTATTGTATAAATACAGCTGTGATGGAAACAGGACGTTTTGGTTCTATTGTATAAATACAGCCGTGATGGAAACAGGACGTTTTGGTTCTATTGTATAAATACAGCTGTGATGGAAACAGGACGTTTTGGTTCTATTGTATAAATACAGCTGGGATGGAAACAGGACGTTTTGGTTCTATTGTATAAATACAGCTGTGATGGTAACAGGACGTTTTGGTTCTATTGTATAAATACAGCTGTGATGGAAACCGGACGTTTTGGTTCTATTGTATAAATACAGCTGGGATGGAAACAGGACGTTTTGGTTCTATTGTATAAATACAGCCGGGATGGAAACAGGACGTTTTGGTTCTATTGTATAAATACAGCTGGGATGGAAACAGGACGTTTTGGTTCTATTGTACTTATAAAAACCAATAGAAAATTTGTTTGTTTGACATGGCAGGATCTTTTTGTCACGCGATTATACGGTGTGTGATCCTCCCACTACGACTCAGGAAACCATGTAGTTTATTAGGCTACAGATTAAATATGTTACGATGAACTTCACAGGGTGGTGAAAGTGTATGGTGATGAACTTGATGCTCCTTTCCAATATCGAGGGTCTAATTCTGGTGACATGATGATCGATACTTGACTGGCGTTTGACAAATAAAATATTCTTGCTCTTATCCATAATAATCTCATCAAGTGCACTAGCATAGCTGCAGAGCTATATATGTGAGCTGTTGGCTAGAGTGCACATGCCAAGAACAGAGAAGACATATTTTCTATTCAACGCTACAGTTTATGATAAAACTATTGGTAGAGTTGAAAATGCAATGGAAACACATTAAACATTAGATTTTTATTCGGTACATAAAAACTTTAGCCCAATAACCGTTTCCTACAATTCCCTCTCCTCAAACTCCATTTCCTCTAATCCCCCTCTCCTCAAACTCCATTTCCTCTAATCCCCCTATCCTCAAACTCCCTTTCCTCTAATCCCCCTCTCCTCAAACTCCTTTCCTCTAATCCCCCTCTCCTCAAACTCCATTTCCTCTAATCCCCCTCTCCTCAAACTCCATTTCCTCTAATCCCCCTCCCCTCAAACTCCCTTTCCTCTAATCCCCCTCTCCTCAAACTCCCTTTCCTCTAATCCCCCTCTCCTCAAACTCCTTTCCTCTAATCCCCCTCTCCTCAAACTCCATTTCCTCTAATCCCCCTCTCCTCAAACTCCATTTCCTCTAATCCCCCTTTCCTCTAATCCCCCTCTCCTCAAACTCCCTTTCCTCTAATCCCCCTCCCCTCAAACTCCCTTTCCTCTTCCTCCCTCAAACTCCATTTCCTCTAATCCCCTCTCCTCAAACTCCATTTCCTCTAATCCCCCTCCCCTCAAACCCACTCCATTTCCTCAAACTCCCCTCTAATCCCCTCAAACTCCATTTCCTCTAATCCCCCTCTCCTCAAACTCCATTTCCTCTAATCCCCCTCCCCTCAAACTCCATTTCCTCTAATCCCCCTCTCCTCAAACTCCATTTCCTCTAATCCCCCTCCCCTCAAACTCCATTTCCTCTAATCCCCCTCTCCTCAAACTCCATTTCCTCTCAAAATCCCCCTCTCCTCAAACTCCATTTCCTCTAATCCCCCCTCCCCTCAAACTCCATTTCCTCTAATCCCCCTCTCCTCAAACTCCATTTCCTCTAATCCCCTCTCCCCCCCCTCAAACTCCATTTCCTCTAATCCCCCTCTCCTCAAACTCCATTTCCTCTAATCCCCCTCTCCTCAAACTCCATCCTCAAACTCCATTTCCTCTAATCCCCCTCTCCTCAAACTCCATTTCCTCTAATCCCCCTCAAACCCCTCAAACTCCATTTCCTCTAATCCCCCTCTCCTCAAACTCCATTTCCTCTAATCCCCCTCCCCTCAAACTCCATTTCCTCTAATCCCCCTATCCTCAAACTCCATTTCCTCTAATCCCCCTCTCCTCAAACTCCATTTCCTCTAATCCCCCTCCCCCTCAAACTCCATTTCCTCTAATCCCCCTCCTTCCATTTCTCTAATCCCCCCCCCTCAAACTCCATTTCCTCTAATCCCCTCTCCTCAAACTCCATTTCCTCTAATCCCCCTCCCCTCAAACTCCCTTTCCTCTAATCCCCTTCTCCTCAAACTCCATTTCCTCTAATCCCCCCTCCTCAAACTCCATTTCCTCTAACTCCATTTCCTCTAATCCCCTATCCTCAAACTCCATTTCCTCTAATCTCCCCTCCCCTCAAAACTCCATTTCCTCTAATCCCCTCTCCTCAAACTCCATTTCCTCTAATCCCCCTCCCCTCAAACTCCATTTCCTCTAATCCCTCTCCTCAAACTCCATTTCCTCTAATCCCCTCTCTCCTCAAACTCCATTTCCTCTAATCCCCCTCCCCTCAAACTCCATTTCCTCTAATCCCCCTCTCCTCAAACTCCATTTCCTCTAATCCCCCTCCCCTCAAACTCCATTTCCTCTAATCCCCCTCTCCTCAAACTCCATTTCCTCTAATCCCCCTCCCCTCAAACTCCATTTCCTCTAATCCCCCTCTCCTCAAACTCCATTTCCTCTAATCCCCCTCCACTCAAACTCCCTTACCTCTAATCCCCCTATCCTCAAACTCCATTTCCTCTAATCAAACCATTTCCTCTCCCCCCCCTCAAACTCCATTTCCTCTAATCCCTCCCCTCAAACTCCATTTCCTCTAATCCCCCTCCCTCAAACTCCATTTCCTCTAATCCCCTCTCCTCAAACTCCTAATTTCCTCAAATCCCCTCTAATCCCCCTCTCCTCAAACTCCATTTCCTCTAATCCCCCTTTCCTCTAATCCCCCTCTCCTCAAACTCCCTTTCCTCTAATCCCCCTCCCCTCAAACTCCCTTTCCTCTAATCCCCTTCTCCTCAAACTCCATTTCCTCTAATCCCCCTCCCCTCAAACTCCATTTCCTCTAATCCCCCTATCCTCAAACTCCATTTCCTCTAATCCCCCTCTCCTCAAACTCCATTTCCTCTAATCCCCCTCCCCTCAAACTCCATTTCCTCTAATCCCCTCTCTCCTCAAACTCCATTTCCTCTAATCCCCCTCCCTCAAACCCATTTCCTCTAATCCCCTCTCCTCAAACTCCATTTCCTCTAATCCCCCTCTCCTCAAACTCCATTTCCTCTAATCCCCCTCCTCAAACTCCATTTCCTCTAATCCCCCTCTCCTCAAACTCCATTTCCTCTAATCCCCCCTCCCCTCAAACTCCATTTCCTCTAATCCCCCTCCTCAAACTCCATTTCCTCTAATCCCCCTCCCTCAAACTCCATTTCCTCTAATCCCCCTCTCCTCAAACTCCATTTCCTCTAATCCCCCTCCCCTCAAACTCCATTTCCTCTAATCCCCCTCTCCTCAAACTCCATTTCCTCTAATCCCCTTCTCCTCAAACTCCATTTCCTCTAATCCCCCTCACCTCAAACTCCATTTCCTCTAATCCCCCTCTCCTCAAACTCCATTTCCTCTAATCCCCCTCTCCTCAAACTCCATTTCCTCTAATCCCCCTC